>NC_052513.1:16046830-16346830 GCF_014356525.2 Nilaparvata lugens | reverse complement strand
GTAAAAGGTTTATATCTCGGAATTTTCCACTACACAACATTTTTCATGTGTCCCCAAAAGAAAAAGTGCAGAGGGGTTGATTCCGGACTTCTTGGTGGCCAAGCAATTGGGCGAGCTCTCCCTATCCACCTTCCCGGAAAGCGAGTCTCAACCAACGATCTATATATACTAAAGTTAGTAGACTATATATAGATCGTTGGTGTCAACTGAAGGAACTGTTCCCTGGCGCCGTCTTAAAGTCAAGCAGGTCTGCCAACTGCAGGGGGGCAAAACTTGGGCAGTTGCTGAATCAAACACCACAAACTAGAATAGTGTATTTCACTTTTTACCTTTTTACAGATTCTATGACACATTAAAACTGGGGAGTTCTTTTCCAAACACCCGGTATATACTCATCTTTATAAGCAATATGAATACAATTCATTATTTCATAGGCACACGAAAAAACAATTAGAAAAGTTCTACGAAAAGACAATTAGAAGGAAATATTACTAAACCTATAATTAATCTAATAAAATAATATTTTAGGCTCAACTCACACATACGCGACTCAGGTCGAGAAGAGACTCGACTCTAGTCGAGAGCATATTGTGTTTTCAAATGGTGACGTCACGGAGACTAGAAAATCGACTGGTCTGAGTGTCACCATTTGGAAACACATGCTCTCGACTAGAGTCGAGTCTGCTCTAGAGTCGAGTCTCTTCTCGACCTGAGTCGCGTAAGTGTAAATTGACCCTAAGAAACATAAGTTACTCACCAGGCATAGTAATAGAAGTGCTAGTCTCGCTAATCTTGCCGTTGGATATGGTCAGATGATGCGTCAAATTGTTCTTGCCCTGCACCTCCATGGAGACGGGCAGAAAGATGCCGGCCATCTTGGTTCCCGCGGCCTGGTTGGCGGCTGCGCCACCAGATGCCGCCACGCTAGTGGTGACCCCACTGGTGACCACGGACACCGGAGGCAAGCCACCGCCACTGTTTGGGTTCGAGATTATCAGACTGGCGCCCATTTGATTGGCACTACTGGGCTGGGTGGTAAGTATGGTCAGGTTGGTAGAACCGGTTGTACTGTTTGGCGGGATAATTAAACCTGAAGACGAGGTGCTAGGTAGTATCAGCCCTGTAACCTGGTTGCCCCCAGGCTTGCCAACTTGGTTCCCAGGGATAATCAGCCCCGGAGAGTTCCCTGTCTGTGGTAGTATGTAAGCTTTCCCGCCAGACGCATTCTGTCGGATAATGTTGGGAACGTTCACATTCGCCTTACCCGGTATATTAATGTTGGCAATCTTTTTCCCCTGGGCACCACCGGGGGGAGCAGGGAGCAGCAAACTGGTAGTCTTGTTGCCCCCCGGATTGGAGTTGGGGCTGCCCAAAATCAGCCCCGTCATCTTGCCCTGGACATTGGCCCCCTGCTGCAAGATCAAACTGGCCATGGGTGCTTTGTTGCCATGGGGCTGGTTTTCGGTTTGGGGCAGGATGGCGATTTGGGGGGACTTGTTGGGCATGGGGGTGAGAAGCACCTTCTGACTGGTGGCTTCCTTGCCTTTTACGCCCTGTTTGATTAGTGTTCCTAAGTAGGCGAACGCCTGATTCGACTGAGAATTATTTGTGTGGATTATTTGCGGGTTGCCGGTGATTATCTGCAAATTAAACAACAAAATCGCATTAGAAACGAAGTTATTTTGAGAATAAAACACCAGAAAAAATATAAATTTCAGTAATTTTAATAATTACTCATGGTTTTTTTTATATTTGTAGCATTTTATTTGTTTTGTAATTCTTTGTCATTTTGCTTTGTCTTGTTTTGTGTGTTTTAATAAATTGGAAATTGAATTGAATTAAGCAAGTAGTATTCCTTTTTTTGACATCTTGTTAGATTAATATGCAATTTTGTATAATGTTTATTATTTATATTACAATGTAAAAATTATGCGATGCTGTAATAGTTATTTACAGTTCATGATTGAAAAATTGTTTTGTTCCAAATTATTGTAGCATATTGATGTCAAAATAAAGAACCATTTTGATTTGATAATGGTATTGGAGGCTTCCAAGAAATAATTGTCTTTTTTCCTTAGGGCCACTTTTGAATATAAATCTGAGTAACCTTTTAAATTATTTTTATCACATGTTTCGGCTACTAATGCCATTTTCAAGTGATTAGTAGCCGAGACATGTCGTGACGAAATAATTTAAACTGGGTAGGCCCACTCAGATTTCTATTTCTATTTACTTCCAAGTTATCTTTGATGAAGATTACAAAGATAAGCTTGTAAGGGGACTAGAAAACGAACAGCTTCATATTATCTGAAGAACTCAAAATCATTAAATAAAGAATAAAATTCAATAAATAAAATTATACCAATAGCAGTTCTTCTGAGAGTAAAATGATAAAACGTGTTAATTGCTTGAATTCAACTTGAGGGAAAGGAAAATTCTTTGAAACAATATTGAAAAACTAGAAAAAAATTAGCAGAAAATTTAGTTTCAGTAATTGATAATATTATTAAAAAGTAATTCAAATTTAACTTGAGGAAAAGGAACAAAATCTTTGAAACAATATTGAAAAACTAGAAAAAAATTAGCAGAAAATTTAGTTTCAGTAATTGATAATATAATTGAAAAGTACTTCAAATTTCTGTATATGGAATTGATATATTCCAAGGGAGAGTGAACAAAATATAAAAACTATAGTGAGATCCACGTTATAATGGCAGTGGAGAAAGATAGGAGAACAACGTGGCCAACCTCTGTCTTGTCAATGCCTTCTATAGACGGTAGCTGATACAGGTTTATCAATGTAATATTAACGGTTCATTCTCGTTTAAAATAATCAATTATATTTTATTAAGCAATGAATTATATTTTATAATGAATTTACATAATTAAGATGAAATATTTTGTCAATTAATTATTAATTCTACATTGTTAAAAGACGATCTGGCAACAGAGCAAAGCGAGATAGAGATAGCGCTATCCGTTTTGTTGAATGGTAAACAAGGATAGGTATGACTTTTATTTTTTATTTTTCAAAGTCTTGTCATTCATTTCCTAGTTCTAATTACTGGATAGGTACATTATTAGTATGTAAGGAATTCTATAAATAATTTTATTTTTTACTATAAGAGAGTTTCTAGGGTCTGCAGCAACTCCTCCTATCATACAGGGAAGCTTCCCTTGCATGGGAGTATATTTATTGTCAAGAGAATTAAATGTATATAATATTCATAATTGTATTATTTATTATTATTATTATTAGTTCATGCTCTAGATGATTGAGTATTATTTTGTATGCATTGTTTTTTACAATAAAGTTTATTATTATTATTACTATAATGATAATTATAGCAACTATATTGCCAGATGATTTAATTGGTCTGGATAGAATTTCAATTGTTAAAAATAAGATGAAACACTTTCTGTTAAATAATTTGAGTGAATTTGAATAATCTTAATAAATACTTTTTTTTCTTGTGAATGATTTATTTATATTGTTTGTGATAAGCAACAACTGAAATCCCATTGTTTTATTATACTATTGCTACATATTGCTACACAATACAATTAAATGAATTATTATCAATGTATCAATTTTTTTCAACTCAAGATTGACAACTATTTTTCATTTGATATGATTTGAATTGAAAATTATTATTTTGGGATTACTGATAGATTATATCAATGTACTATTTCTATGTTTTTTTTAATATAATGTAAAACTTGACTCCTGCAGTCAAATCTTCTTTAGAAGGTTTTGGAGAATTTATATTTCGTCTGGTTTTAAAAAAATTATAACAAAATCATTGCTAATCAAACACTGATATTATAATGTGGACCTCACTATAGTTGAATAGGAGGTGAATGATAATTAATATTGTAAGTTAATAAACAGAGAATAGCATGAAGGAGTTTCATTTATTGAAACATAAAAAAAAATTAATTAATTCAATAAAAGATACTTAGTTATAAAAATTCAATTCAGAGCTATATCAAACCTTTATTCAATGTTATGCTAAAAATAAGAATTGATTGAGAAATTATTATGAATACTTGCAGCAGATAAATAAAGATAATATATAATTACCAATAAATATTTACAAAAATAAAATGTGAGAAGCTAAGCATAAGAAACATTGCACTAAGCATGAGTTAGGACTGCACTTATAAAAAAGAATGTACAGTGTGCGATAAAGCCATGCAAAGGTTTATAATATGCTTTACAATATCTCAAGCAAAAATCTGTACAATTATAAGCTTAAATTTGAGCTGTGCATTGCTATTTACAACTGATGAATTGTGATGATAAAGCAAGAAAAAAATCAATAGATAATTGATTGATTATTATAATGAGAGACTTTACATAAAATACTTTGGCCCCGTTGCACAAAAGCCGGTTATATTTTAACCGTGGTTAATTTCATGGAAACCAATCAGAGAAGGCCTTTTTGATAAGACGGCTTCTATGATTGGTTCTCGTGGAATTAATCACGATTAAAATTTAACCGGCTTTTGTGCATCTGGAACTTTACATATTGGGAGGGACTCCGGTCTCACAAGGTGTCAAACCATCATTATACGATAACTGAAAAAACTTCAACTTCAAACATAGATAGATCGCTTTTCACCATTGATGTACACGAATTGTAATTTTCTTATAACCATTATCAAATGCGAGGGAAATCAAAGAAATATTGAATGCTTCTCTAACTGTAAGGAACTAATTGATAAATGATTGGTATAAATCTGATCAAGATCCATCTTCCAATATATCTTTGATAAATCTATAACATAATAAACGAAAGAATCGACTAACAATGTGGGGGATAGAAAATTCACGAATCACGCATCATCATAACGTCTGCACTACTGGACTTATTAACTTGACATTTTTCACATAGATTCTTAATTTAACGAGGATGGTTATAGGCCTATTCTTAAAAATCTGGTGTGGTACACTCACACAACTTTCCTTGCTCATATTTTGAAACTACGATCAGACTTTTTGTATATGTGTATATATAATATTGTTTTCAGAGTACTTTTTCCTTTGTGTAAATAAATTGTGAAATTCGATGATTTTTTTTAGTTGTCATTTTTTCAAAGTCGTCAAAACAGCTGTTCTACAGATGAAATATCTCGACTATGTGTTCTTTCTATGAACTGCTCTACCTACCTACCTCATGCACGAGAAGGAGGTTACAAAGTCCATTTCTCAAGGATGGGGTGAACCCCCCATTAGTTTCCCAGAAAGGAAACTCATGCCAGTTAATAGAGCTGATAAATAACTATACAGAGTATGAATTTGAAAAAAATCGGTCAAGTTATTTTGAGAAAATCGTGAATAACATGGTTTTTTAGTGATTATCCGCCATTTTTCACAAGAATATTACGGAACTCCTGAAATTTTCCCAGAAATGAGACTCATTTCAGTTGATAGGGCTAATAAATAGCTATCCATGATATAAATTTGAAGAAAATCGTTAGAGCCGTTTTCGAGAAAACCGTGAAAAACATGGTTTTTTAGTAATTATCCGCCATTTTGAATTCAATTTTATTTAATTTCTTATTGTCAGATCCTCATGGTATAAGAACCTTAAGTTTAAAATTTCAAGTCAATCGGTTGATTAGGAATGGAGTTATCGTGTTCACAGACATACACACATACACAGACCAACACCCAAAAATCATGTTTTTGGACTCAGGGGACCTTGAAACGTATAGAAAACTTGAAATTAGGGTACCTTAATTTTTTTTGGAAAGCAACACTTTCCTTACCTATGGTAGTAGGGCAAGGAAAGTAAAAATCTCAGTAGGTCCAGGTCCAGTTTGTCTTTGTTTGTTTTTAATTGGACCCTAGCGAAGCACGGGTTACCAACTAGTATTACATTAAAAGAGGCTAATAAGTGGACGAGAGACAAGCTTCATATAATTTACTGAAGATTCAAAATTCAACAAGAATTCAAAAGGAATAAGATTCCATTTCAAATACTAGAATATAAGAACCTATTTTTATAAATCCCAAACCTTGTTCAACGGCTCTGTACATAGTCTCTCTTTTCACATGGAATAAATTCTCACCAAGTACATATTAATGAGAAATTCATCATCGGTAGTTCGGAACCCACCCAAAGCTATAGGTCCTCTCATTATCATCATCATCATCATCATCATCATCATCATCATCATCATCATAATCATCATCATCATAATCATCATCCTACCCATTACCCACAGACAATCATGGAGGTAAAATGCGTAACTTCCTCAGAATAATTCTACTGATTCACCGTCGATGTTGTAGAGCCGTTCCATAACGAAATAGAGCTTAACTTTCGTTAATAAAAATTAACGAAACCATGGGCCTGTAGAATTATTGACAATATATGTGTGTTTTTATTTCCTCAGAATAAGTCCAGTATAAACGGTATCTTTTGTAAATTGTTGGTTGATTTATGCAATGTATGTTGATAATTTACTCAGAAAGAACTACAGCAAAAACTGTATCTTTTTACTCTCCTTGCCCTATTACCGTAGGTAAGGAAAGTATTGCTTTCCAAAAAAATTAAGGTACCCTAATTTCAAGTTTTCTATACGTTTCAAGGTCCCCTGACTCCAAAAACATGATTTTTGGATGTTGGTCTCTCTCTGTGTGTGTGTGTGTGTGTGTGTGTGTGTGTGTGTGTTGTGTGTGTGTGTGTGTGTGTGTGTGTGTGTGGTGTGTGTGTGTGTGTGTGTGTGTGTGTGTGTGTATGTATGTGAACACGATAACTCCATTCCTAATCAACCGATTGACTTGAAATTTTAAACTTAAGGTCCTTATACCATGAGGATCCGACAATAAGAAATTCAATAAAATTGAATTCAAAATGGCGGAAAAATGGCGGATAATTACTAAAAAACCATGTTTTCACGGTTTTCTCGAAAACGGCTCTAATGATTTTCTTCAAATTTATACCATGGATAGCTATTTATCAGCCCTATCAACTGACATGAGTCTCATTTCTGGGAAAATTGCAGGAGCTCCGTAATATTCTTGAGAAAAATGGCGGATAATCACTAAAAAAACATGTTTTTCACGATTTTCTCAGAAATAACTTGACCGATTATTTTCAAATTCATACCCTGTACAGTTATTTATCAGCTCTATTAACTGGCATGAGTCTCCTTTCAGGGAAACTAATGGGGGGTCCACCCCATCCATGAGAAATGGACTTAGTAACCTCCTTCTCGTGCATGAGGTAGGTAGGTAGCGCAGTTCATAAAAAGAACACATAGTCGAGATATTTCATCTGTAGAATAGCTGTTTTGACGACTTTAAAAAAATCCATCGAATTTCAAAATTTACACAAAGGAAAAAGTACTCTGAAAACAATTATAGATACACATAATATAAGAAGTCTGATCGTAGTTTCAAATATAAGCAAGGAAAGTTGTGTGAGCGTACCACACCAGATTTTTTTGAATAGTTGGTTGATTTATTCAATGTATGGTGATAATTTGCACTTCCCCAACAAAAGCTACATTTCTTGTGAAGTGTGCTACTGAGAGTCATCTTCAGCTTCGATTCACCTGAAAATGCCACTCGGTGTCATGAAACGCGTCCGTACACAACCAAAATATAAGGCCTCGAAGGAAGTACAAATTCTCAAAAATACATTGTACAAAGTGCGCCAGAGAAACTTACTTATTTGAAAGGTCAATAAAAACAAAAGTACTTCAGATATTGTTTCAATCTTTTTTATATGAGAATACGATATCTCAATTTTTTCCATGCAGTCTTGAAAATGACATCAGACCAATGGCGACCCCCATAGCGCATACACAATATAAAGTCGATTTTTGAAATTTCGTAGCAGTATATCAATCGGTATGTTGGCAAAGGCATGGCGATTGTTGTTCTTGAGGTGTGCTATGGTCCGTGGTCGATCGACATAAACCAGGGATTTCAAATAACCCCATAAAAAATCGCATTGAGGAAACACATGTGGAAATGAGCCTTGTAAATGACCGCGTCTTCAGGCAGGTTGTCAACAGCATATCACATGCATTTTGACGGGTTCAGTCAATTCTTGAACAACAGCCAATTTATAGGGATGAAGTTGAAGGTCTTCATGAAAAATTCGTTGAACAGTGGAGTCAGAAATTGCCATAGCAGCTGCGTGTTTGCGAGCCGAACGCCGGGGAGAACGCACAACTGACTGCCTCACTCTTTCAATATTTTATGGAGTTCTGATAGTTGGTTGAAGTTCATTTCTGGGTTTAGCGACACGTCCACACTCATGGAATGAGTTAACCCACGACAGAATCGAATTATGGCCAGGAAAAAGTATGTGGGGAGGAATTTCAAATCGAGCGCGGAAGGAGATCGATCATTAGAAAAGAAGTTCTCAACTGCGAAGGCCCGCTGCTCTCTAGACCGGAGCATGATGGCTATTTACTTGAGGGAGGATAAATTTGAGAACTTCCCCCTCCAGATGCGCCCCTCCTGTCCCTCTACACGACCAATTCAACGCACGGGAATTTTTTCAAATAAGTAAGTTTCTCTTAGCGCACCTTGTATAATTAAACTAAATTGATAAGTACCCTGTTTTGTTGGACCCAATTCTTAGCACTGGACACGATCATTTTTCTTGAAGATTTGCCGGCTTCCGAAAAAACCTGTAATCACATTAATGATTTCAGCTCGACATTTTTGGCGGAATATAAACGAGAATAAAGACATTTTTTGGCGGAATACGAACGAGAAGACAACAACACAAAAGGCTAGCACCGGTACCACGAGTAATAAGAGATTTTAGAGGTTCTACCAGAAAGAAAAAATGCCGTTAATACCGTTCGCCTCAGGTTCTACAAACTCGAAAAATACTAGACGACTTTTTCTTCCCACAATCTACTTTTCTGTTTTTACTTTTGGGTTAGAATAATTGCCACAAACGCCTAGTCCAAGCAACATACTTTCCCTGCTATGATTTGATAACAGTGAACATCAAGAATCGAACCATGTTCGTCAATTAGATCACCCAACTGGAAATATAATTAATACCCTACAAGTTACAGCTATTTAACATGCAACTAGACATATAGAGTGATTATAAAAGGGCTTTACAACTTTGAAAGCACATGAATTTATTGAAATTACTTACAGAATTGAGAAAGGTGTCATTTTGTTACAAAATACTTCAAGTTTAAGGTGTGGGTGTTATTTTGGTTCGATGTAACAGCCGTTGGTAATGCGACATACATCCCACCGATAACAAAATCGATTTCTTGTCACACACGAACCAGCATATCAGTTAGCGATCCGAATGTGATCCGATTTCGGAGGTCATTTAGATTTTATGGTAGAGGCGGAACGTAAACCTTTTCCTTAATGAAACCCCACAGGAAGAAATCCATCGGTGTTAAATCCGGTGAGCGAGGTGGCCATGCAATTGGTCCTGCATGGCCCTGCTGTGGCCATGCAATTGGCCCTGCATGGCCAAGGCCAATCCAGCGAAATTGAAAGCGAATGTCTAGAAAATCCCAAACTTCTCCGTGGAAATGAGGTGGTGTACCGCCATGCTGAACAAGATGAACAAGTGCCCTTTTACTTTCAGCATGACGGTGCACCATCTCATTTCCACGGAGAAATTGGGATTTTCTAGACAATTGCTTTCAACTTCACTGGATTGTCCGTGCAGGGCCAATTGCATGGCCACCTCGCTCATCGGATTTAACACCGATGGATTTCTTCCTGTGGGGTATCATTAATGATAAGGTTTATGTTCCGCCTCTACCAGACAATCTAAATGACCTCCGAAATCGGATGACATTCAGATCGCTGCCTGATATGCTGGTACGAGTGTGGCAAGAAATCGTTTATCGGTGGGATGTATGTCGCATTACCAACGGCTGTCACATCGAACCAAAATAACACCCACACCTTAAACTTGAATTGTTTTGTAACAAAATGACACTTTTCTCAATTCTGTAAGTAATTTCAATAATATGCATGTGCTTTCAAAGTTGTAAAGTCCTTTTCTAATCACACAGTATAATTAATACAAGTTACAGTTACGAGGCATGCAATGCATTGGTTACTTGCAGCAAGTTGCAATTATCTGACATGCAGCTAGAAATATAATTAATACAAGCTGCAGTTAAGAGACATGCAGACGCAGTGCATAATAAACTTTTTCAATAAAGCTTTACTGCCACATATCAGTATCACAACACAAAAAACAGCTCTGTACCTTGTTTAATAGGATTTATATGAATTGAATGAAATTGTCATTTGTCAATATGACTAAGAAATTGTCAATAACCGAAACCGGCCTTTCTAAGTATCAATAAATCTGTGGTTTTTGACAATTTCTTAGTCTTTTTCATTCAATATGAATAATTACCACAATATCAACTTCTCAACTACACAAAAAAATTATATGAATTTTCGAAGTTGTAAAGTAATTTTTGAATCATCCGGTATTATTCCCATAAGTTTTAATGGGACAATCCCTACTCAGACAACCGAGCAAATATGAATAGTTGCATTAGAACCAAAGGGAATAATATTTTCACTGTATCGGAAACGTACACTGATACGTGGGAAACCAGTAACTATAGTGAGGTCCACGTTATATAATGGCAGTGGAGAAAGATAGGAGAACAACGTTGCCGATCCTTTGTCTTGTCAATGCCTTCTATAGACGGTAGCTGATACAGGTTTATTGGTGTGATATTAACTGTTCATCATCGTTTAAAGTGAACAATTGTATTTTATTGAACAATATAAATTATATTTTTCAATTATTTCATAATGAGTTTTCATAATTAAGGTGGAATATTTAGTTAATTATGAATTCTACATTGTTAAAAGACGATCTTTTAACAGAGCAAAGCGAGAAAGAGATAGCGATGTCTGCTTTGTTGAATGATAGACAAGGATAGCAATGCTAATCAAACACTGTCATTATAACGTGGACCTCACTATGCACATGCAGTGTTAGTTTATTGTTAGTTTGTCGAGGTTTATGTTTAGTTAGTAGAAAACAGTTAATAGTATTGCAGTTAGTAGAGAAGAGAGAATTTAAGAGAAAAATTGTTGATAGTTATGTTTAATTAGAACCCAGTTTTTAGACTATTATGTCTTTAAAAGGGTTCAAATTGATTCATTAACTAGCAAACATTGTGAAGGAAAGTATGGAGAATACTTGTTAATTTGTTAGAAATGTTGAATATAGGAAATAGTAAGCAAATCTTTTGAAGCGAATAAATCATAAACTTTGCGGTCAATTTGTGACGTTAAACTCACTTTTTTGTGAAGCATAATGAACTGCTTTCTACTCCTGAGGAAAGCCTTAAACAGCATTAGCTTCTTAGGCTTCTCATCAGGATTGAGATGCATTCCAACAAAGAGAATTGGAGTAGAAGATATATCAAATAACCTACTCCGACCCTCTTTGATTCCATTTTGCAACGCCAAAAAAGTGAGTCATTTTGATAATTGAATCATTGACCAAGCGAAGTGAGGACTAAAGCTACGTTTACACCAAAGTTATTAACAAAATGTTGATAACTTAATCCTTATAGATTCTATTAGATTGGATATAACTTATCATACACATGATGAACATTATGTGTTTGTCAAGCTCCGTTCAACCTAATAGAATCTATAAGGATTAAGTTATTAACATTTTGTTATTAACTTTGGTGTAAACGCAGCTTAAGATTCAAGTCGACGGTTTGGCATTTCTCTTAATGTTTAAATGTTTATATGTTGCGCATTTACGGCGAAACGCGGTAATAGATTTTCATGTAATTTGACAGGTATGTTCCTTTTTAAATTGCGCGTCAACGTATATACAAGGTTTTTGGAAATTTTGCATCTCAAGGATAATATAAAAGAAAAAAGGAGCCTATTTCATACGCCAATATTAGAGTAAAAATCATACTATAGAATTATTCATCATAAATCTGCTGACAAGTGATTACACAGATGTGTGGAGAAGCCAGTCTCCAGTTTCAATCAAAGACCTTAAAGGTAGGCGCACACAGATCGTCATCGGACGGACGGCACGTATCGGAGGATTAGATTTTATGCATTATTTTCAATTGGAGTGCGCATATCTATACGATGCAGACAGGTATGTGCACTCCAATTGAAAACAATGCATCAAATCTAATCGTCCGATCCGTCCGATGCGTGCCGTCCGTCCGATGACAATGCGCATACCTATACGATGCGGATAGGTATGCGCACTCCAATTGAAAACAATGCATCAAATCTAATCGTCCGATCCGTCCGATGACAATCTGTGTGCGCCTACCTTAAAGAGGTATGCATCTTTAAGCTGGGTTTACACCAAAGTTATTAACAAAATGTTAAAAATTAATCCTTATAGATTCTATTAGATTGAACGGAAGTTGACAAACATACATCTTCATCATGTGTATGATAAGTTATGTTCAATCTAATATACGGTAATCTATAAGGATTGAGTTATTAATATTTTTTTAATGACTTTGGTCTAATCGCAGCTTTAAGGTCTTTGGTTTCAAATATTTTGTTTTGCAGTCATGGTATTATTATGCGGGCCCATTAGTATCAATATTCTCACATTCGAAAAAACTAATTTGATAGGTGATTAAAAATAAACAAATGAAGTAAATGATGCTGGAGAAATTATAATATTTTTGATCGTAAAAAATTAATTTTCATCAGATAGAAATATTATCACGAAACTGGATGAATTATATCATATGGAATACAAATTCAAACGTGAACTGAGTTTGTTAACATTTAAAACAAGTGACATCAGGTACTTGTGGATGAGAATACTGCGTGAGGTCTACTGTTTACAGAACTACTAGTAGTTTGCAATAAACATCAAGATTAGGCTTATCCAATGAAATTCAGGCTTGTGGCTTGAAATGAACTATTATGCTCCAGATCTTGTTAACGAGTTATGATCTTTATGGTTAGGTTGGGAACTTTTCAATCTGTACTGGGAACAACACTGATGTGAAAACATTGGTATATATAATACCTAGGGAATCCTTGTGTTATTTTTCTTTCAAATTTAGCTGATGACACAGTTTAAAGAGTAGATTAGGCTTCCTCCACTCTTGTCCAATTTTCAATGTAAACAGATACAGAGTGTTCTGAAAAAAGTTGCCCATAATCTAGGGGGTAATTCCTCGCATCAAAAGAGAAAAAAGTTCTAATTAACAAAGGTCCGAAAATTCTTAGTTACCAAGTTATTTGAAAGATTCCGTCTGAATTTCAGTTCCCCTGCCCTACGGGTATCTGTTGTATTTTAAATTCACCGTACTTTATGTAAAATGAACTGAGAAATTGAATAAAACCGGTTCAAAACCGTTAGCTACATTAATTTATAAGATATGTGACGAAGTACGCAAAACTTGGTCCCGAAAAACAAGTTCCTTTAAGGTTTGAAGCAAATTTACTATGTTAAATGTACAATAAACACAAAATATTTTCTTACAGAACTTGTAGAAAATTTAATTTTGAAGAGAAAGATGTAGAATAAGTCTATAAGTCATATACAACCTTGAAAAAATAATCCCTAATTACATACAAAACGCATGAAAAATAGAGAGCTTATTAACAGATTTTGTCTAGTTTCGCGTATTTCGTCACATATCTTATAAATTAATGTAGCTAACGGCTTTGAAACGTTTTTATTCAATTTCTCAGTTATTTTACATAAAGTACGCTGAATTTAACATCTTAATTAACAGCCAACAAATACCCATAGGGCAGGGGAACTGAAATTCAGACGAAATATTTCACGCTGTATAACTTTGTAACGAAGCATTTTCGGACCTGTGTTAATTAGAACTTTTTTCTTCTTTTGAAGTGAGGAATCATCCATCTTTTTTCAGAACACCCTTTATAAACAATATGCAATAGGCTCCTTCCTGGTGATCAATTTAAACTAGATATGTGTCACATTATAATAAATGAAATCATTGTTAGATTTTATTTTAGGTTACACCTGTCATAGAGTGTTCCGATCATACAGACGGACGACAGTATGACAGTGAAACAGACAGCAAGCTTTACATGTCCTACCACCAACCCTCCCTCCAGCCAACAGAAAAATCGGACATGAATCGGATTGGAATTGGAACGGTGCATGACAGGTGTGGACTATGCCTTAAATCCACCACCGGTTTAGATTAGCGTTCAACTTGGACTCTGCATAAGGTATCAAGTTCAAGATAAAGGTGTGATCACATTGGAGGCGTATATTATTTGCAATTTAAAGCTTGCTTATATCCGGCATAAAAACCTGACGATTTTTGAGAGATGATAATAAAAGTGTGTTTCGTACAATTAGAACATGTAATATATCAAATTAAAGTTCAAATTTTGCAATTTGCAGTGTATTACATAGATTACTCACAAAGTTTTGATTACTCAAAGTTTTTTTATTTAAAGATTATGTCATCCAAATGTTTTCCGTTACTTTTCACACATTTACTTAACCTAATTCTAAAATTTGCCTTTGCTCGCTCAATCATCACTTGTGGAATTGTTTCAATTTCTCGTTGAATGACTCTTTAGCTCAGTGGATTATTGGCTGCCCAATAAAGGCAATTTTGCTTATTCACAAATCCCGACAAATGAAAGTGTGCCTCGTCACTTGAAAGAATAAGTGCATCCTGGTGGACATTAATTTGGAGAATGATCTCGCAAGCGGCTTTGCGATGCGCCCAATCATTTGCATAAAGTTGTTGCACTAACATTATCTTATACGGATAGAATTTCAGGTCGGAATGAAGAATTCGTCGTACACTTCGATCAGAAATGGCTAGCGCAACAGTTGAAAGTCGTGGAGACCATGTTACAGCGACTCTTACCGAGTTAATGTTTTCAGGCGTTCTCACAGTCCGTTTTCGTCCTGTTGGTTTCGTTTTTGAAGCAGACGACGTGTTCCTAAAATTCTTTACCCACAACAAGATCGTATTCCTACTGGAAACATGCGCGTGTCGATTTGAATTATTGAAATGTCTGCGAAATAAACGCTGTGTTAGAATAACTGAGTCATTATTTTTAAAATAAGCTTTAATCAAAAACGCGCGATGTTCACTTGATTACGACATACTGGCTACTGAAATGGCAAGAATAGACCTGTCGATGTACAACATTTCCTCCTTTTCAATGACAGTGGTGCTGTCATATAAAGGTGCGTACAGACTTTCGCTCTGCTCCGCAACCGAACGTCACTCCATCAGAGCGATTGATGATCGACCGGCGAGCAACAGTGGTTCGACCGGGGAACGCGAGAAGATCTAACATCTTCCGTAACGTTCATGATGGGTGCGTGGGCGGAGCGACTGTGGTTCGATGGTGGTACGAGGGAGGAGCGTGCTCGGTGCGGGTTGGAAGCGCGAATATGTGTACGCAGCTTTACAATTACTACAAAATCGTCATGATTAATATGCCAGTTCCTGTACATGACCAAGTGTGCCGATAAGAAACAAAATCTGGAAAGAGCAATGGTAGGTACAACTCACACTGATCGCGTGCACTTGCGGGTTGCGTTCAGTGTGAGCAGCTACATGCAAGTCACAACGTGTTTCAATGGCACTTTTCCAATTTTGTTTTTCGGCTCATGCATGATCTGACGTGCAACTGTACATTATATACATTCAATGTGATCACACCCTGAGATTAGCATCTAACTTGGACTGTGCATCATTTTCTAAGTTCAAGATAAAACTATAGAAATACAACTTTTCTAAATTCTTGATTCCTAGTTTATAAATATTTTGGGACTCAAAATCATGAAGTGTAAACATAACCTATTTGTGGACAATTTCTATCTAAATTTGGGAAAGGAACAGTTTTATGTTTTAAGCCTGTTGTTCATTTCCCAATCATTCATAGTTGAGAATGATATTGTATGTATAAACAAATAAATCAATTTTCTTAGCTGATAAAATAATAAAAAAATGACTTCATACATTCAACAGGAGATGAAGGCATGCGAAACAAATAAGTAAGTAAGGTAACCAAGCCAATAGCAAAATTTTTCAATTAATGCTAAAACTACAGTTTCTAACACAAAATACAAATCCATGTTATTCTGGGTTGCACCACTCTAAATCAATCATCTACCTATAAACAGAAAAAGTAGACACGGCAGATACTGGTGGCATAGAGAAATTATAGCATAAGAAAATATCCCATGGCATACGGTAGGTCGTCTATGTTCCAAATTTGAAGCAGATTTTGTGTTAACTGAAGCCGATTATTGTCGACCACTGTCTATTATTACTGTCTTGGTGAGAGTGTAAGAACGGCACAGTATGGGAGACTACCAGCGTCACATAGCTACTAGGACTATCGACTTGAGTTAACAGTGAAATTTGCCCTGATTTGACATGAATTTCTGAGTTAACAACCAATGGGATATCTTCTTATGCTATCTTCTCTCTATGCTATTTTCTCTATTAAAGGAGGAGTCAATACTTCTACATAATTGTGATTCTATCAACTGAGGTTTCAATCTTCTACTCATGAGTGAATAATTTTTTTCAAACTAAATCAAGTTTTTTGAAGGCATGTGCACTGAATCTTCTACTCTGAATTCTAAGAACAATCTTCTATATTATTGCGTTCAAATGAAATAAAGTCTTTTAAATTGATGCTTTGAAATGAAATAAAATCGTTTAAATTAATGCTTTCAAATGAAATAAAGTCTGTGAAATCATGATTAGTTGCCACAACGGTGCTATCGTGGACATGAATGAAAGCGTGTTATATGGTTCGGCCACAAGAATGCTAGTTTTCACACACAACGATTTTGCGCCAACACAACGTCCAGAAAATCGTTCGATTAGTCGGTCAATCGACTGATCAGCTGGTATTTTTTTAATCTTTTTCTCCAATCAAGTATTAGATTCTAGGCCTACACTGCGACGATACAATATCGTATTTTATTAGAGGTGGCTATGCTAATGGCCGTTTCCGATTGTCGACCGACACTACACTAAGAACTGTCCTCTGATTGGCTGAGAATCAGCTGCTGGTGTGAATTAGCCAATCAGAGGACATTTCAGAGTTTCGGCCGATAATGGGTAAGGCACAACTCACACTTAGACGACTCAGGTCGAGGAGAGACTCGACTCTAGTCGAGAGCATGTGCTTTCAAATGGTGACGTCGCGGACACTGGAATCGACTGTCTGACTGTCACCATTTGGAAACACATGCTCTCGACTACAATCGAGTCTCTTCTCGACCTGAGTCACGTAGCCTAAGTGTGAGTTGAGCCTGAAGCCTCGTTTACACCAAAGTTATTAACAAAATGTTAACTTATCATACACATGATGAACAGATGTGTTTGTCAAGTTTCGTTCAATCTAATCTATAAGGATTAAGTTATTAACATTTTGTTGATAACTTTTGTGTAAACGCAGCTTTAGTGTGAAAATGACCATTTGGGTCATGATAAGATAGTCAGTAGTCAGCTGGTTATTAGAGTGAGTAATAATCGTTATTAGAGTGAGTAATAAACAAACTATTAGCTTGTATTTTTGCATAATAAACTAAACTAATAATACCAGTAGTCAGTTGGTTACTACAATATGAAAGTATCAAACCAAGGTTTCTAGAATACATTGGTACCTAGGTATTCTAGGTGCATTGTATCAAACTATTAGATTGTATTTTATCATGAAACAGGGCCTGGGAGACATTCTGGGTGTTGGGACGTCACGAAATCGATGTCCTTGGAAACGACCAATAAGATTGGTTGGTACAGAGGGAACGCATGATTGACTGCCCAGCCGGTTAGTGCAAAACAGAGTGCGAGAGAAACAGTGCATGCGCAGTAGCCTATTCCCTCCTCATACCGCTAAATCTTGAATCCTATTGGCCGTTTACCCATTGTGGGCTGACACTTATCGTCACGAATGTCTTCCAATTGGTCATGTCGACGTGAAATGTCAGACAACAATCGGTAAAGAGGCTTTTAGATTGGTCAAGTTTACTTGAATTCAAGTTTTCATAGACTCAAAAGTATAATATAGTTATATGAAGTAAAAAATCTAATAAATTTTCGAAGTCAACAGATGGAAATTACTGAGATATTGCAATTATTAAAATGCTAATGAACTAATAATTATTATTAAACAAAAAAGCAAATTAAATCATGTAATTCACCCTAAAGACTTATGCTTTCCATCTAGCTGTTTACCCTGTTGTCAATATTTGCAGTAGTAGAAGTCTTCAGGGTGAATTACAGCATTTAATTTGGATTTTCGTTTAATAATAATTATACATTTCTAAGTTTTCTTCTTACTTTTCCTGTATCATACTTTTATTTAGTTTATATACTTCTACATTGCTACATTGACTGACATCTGTTTTTATCTCATAGGTTGGATTGTACCTTCAAGATTCAAGTTGGATCCAAAAGTCAAACATGTCCAACATCTACACGTATCAACAAGACTTGATGAAGGGTCTATATTGGTGCAGTGGAAGGATCTTGTGAACTTGACTTCAAGTTTGCAAAATACATTCAGTTTATACAGAACTTGGTGCCAAGTAAACTTGACCAATGTAAACGCCTCTTAAGGGGTCACTCAATATAAAAGATAACAACTCAAGCTACTATGATGAATATTGCAAAATGCATTCATTTTATACTAAACTTGTATTCTGAGATATACTACATGTGAAAAATTGGAGGGCGGAGGCAAGGGATCGAGATGGTTGGAGAGGCAGGATTGAGGAGGCCAGGGCTCGATTTGGGCTGTGGGACCATCAAAGAAGAAGAAACTTGTATTCTTGTAAACTTGACTAGCGTAAATGCCCCTTGAGTGTGAAAACGGCCATTATCGTGACTGAACCATCCTGGGCACATGAATATTTCAAATATTTATATTTTCAAATAAATAAATAAAAATGTCATGAATTGATGAAGACTCACCTGCGGCATTGTGAACTGTACAGGTGCATTGGTCGTAGTGTTGCCACCTTGAGCCACAGCACTATTGACAACAGGCGTACCACCCTTAGGCACGCCGGTCGCCTGCAAATAGATCAGCGGGCCCAAATTGCAGATGCGGGGAATATTGGAGGTGGGCGGGGCTTGAACAATGGAGGGAGTAGATTGAGCGGCGCGGGGAATATTGGTGATGGGCGAGGCTTGAGCAATTGAGGGGATAGACTGACCGGTTGCGGCGGGGGTAGGGGAGGGGACGACAATCGACGAGTGAGGGGTGGGAGGACGAGGAGGGGCGGGGCTTGGTGACGTCATCACGGTCGGTGGTGCAGGAGCGACTTTCAGTTGAATTAGGCGTGGCGTGGTGGCATCACTGGTTCCAACCACCGTTGGATTGGTAGCATTGGGTGTGATTGTTACATTTGGGACAGCCCCCGTACCCGTCATAGCAGGTTGTGAGCTGTTGGCGTTTTCCATTATTCTAGAAAAATAAAATAATATATTAGAACCATTAGGCTACAATAATTATATAAACATCAATCGAATCAAATCAATCAAAATTTTAAAATTTTTATTCACAACTCAAAACAATTGAGGGTCCTGCCAAACCCAAAGTTTTTTGGCGGGTGCCCAGTTACAAAGAACAAGTTACAAAAGTTAAATAATCTTAGACAGAATAAATATGACATTTCAAAGATTTCAAGTATAAGATAAAAGAAAACAAATACAAAGTACAAAAAGAAAAAAAATGAATGTCTGAACAGTTATTTCATAAAAAAAATCAATAAAGTATTTCATAGGAAATGCATGATAAACATGCATCTATGCGCACACACATGTACATCATGCATGTTTTATAAAAATTACTAAATTATGATACAAAAATAATTTAACCTCAAATGGAGAAAGAAAAATATAAACAAATTATTTAAAAAAATACATCAACAAAAAATCGAAGATACAAAAACCTAACCTCAAAAACTTTTGTTACAGCCTTTCACTCTGATGACGCAACATTGTATGCCGACATGTGTGTATAAATATGTTCATCATGCATGTCCTCTGTACCGTAAGGCTGGCTACTAATGACGTAGAGGACATGCATGATGATGTCCATGTCCTATACACACATGTCGTCATAAATATTATTGTGTTATCATAGTGAAAGGCTTAAAAAAATTGTGGATAGGTTTTTTATCTCAGATGTATTATTGTTCAATCTTTTCTTTTCTAAGGTAAAATTATTTTCTATAATAATTATTATAATTTGTAATTTATCAGTAGTTTATTATTAATGGTTGTTTATTTTATGTTAGAAGCCTCTTGCTGAAAACATGCAAACATGTAAGTGTCCTACCGTTAGTGGCCAGCCTTATAAAGTGATCAACAGGTGGTCAACAGGAGTAGAAGGGCCAAGGAACTTGATTTATGTAATCAATATCTTAAAATCGCAACCAAAATTTTTTTAATGAACTGGACGGCTTGAAAAATATTCAATCAATAAAATATAGTAGGTAAGTTTATTCTTAAAAATATAAACATAAAAATTGAAAAAAAAATAATGAAAAACATATTTAGTTCTTGAATATTTTAATGAAAAAGACAATGCTTTTTATTGAAAAAAATTATTGCTACGAAAGCAATTATTAACAATGAAAATGAATTATTGAAACGTTTGCAAAATTCAACATTGTAAGTCAAGATGATCAATTAATAATATTAAGTTGAAAAATTAATTATTATTGTTTATAAAATTAAATAGCATAAAAGATCTTTGTTGATATTTTTAAAATCAACTTGCATACTCAGCAGTTTCTATCTATATACCATTATCAATATTAAATATTGATCTCAATACTGTAGAAAGAAAAACAATTTTTAAAACACAAATTAACTTTATACTTTGTAATTATCTCTGGATTTAATTATGCAGAAACTAGCTTCACGTTAGCAAAAAAATTTTAAAAATAGCAAGTGTTAAAACAGTAATACAATGATTTATTGTATCAGAACTATTCTCAAACTCGTCACAAAAAACCAATGCAGACATGGAAAATTAAGGTTATCGCACAACTTACTCCAGTTGCAATCTTACAAGTAGATAAAAATGATGGTTTAATTGTCATTTGCTGTATATAAGAGATCATTGTAGTGAGATAATAAAAAGTATTGAATTTAAAAAGTTTATATTTGAAAAAGGAATAGCATTTATTCATATTGTAAAGTAAAAACTAAAAACAGACATAAGCATCGAATGCATACCCCCACTCCAGAAAAACTGTGACTTGCTGTGATTATTGGTAGAATTCCGTAAAAAGTTCAGTGAAAAAACCCTATTTTCAAAAGCCAAATTAAAAAACATATATCAATTTATGTTTTGTAATCAAAATTTACTCACCTTGAGCTATCAACTAAACAGAATTTTAATAAAATAGCAGGAAGGTAACGCGCTGTTCATCTTTACACACTACAAGCACTGCTCTGCCTACAAAATAGCCAGAAATATTTCCCTATACAAGATGGCAGTATGAATGACGTCATTTACTAGCGCGATGAGAGTGCTACAGATTTGTTGAATTTATCCTTGTTAAATTCACGAAAACTGCTAAATTAAATCTTTAACAATGATAAATTCAAAATAAGATGGAAATCAATCAAAATAATTCATTTTAATAACGGCAAAAATGTATAATGAGCACGAAACAAACAAACACATTCAAAAACTGTCAGTATGGCCAACAAAACTGTTATTTCCCTCTGTCAATAAGATTCTACCGTGTCCCAGATGAACTAGGAGCTGAAAGATGGAAAATATTGAAACTGAACCTACATCAACAATTGCAGCAAAAAAATGATTATAGTTTCACAACTTTGAAGCCTCTACATAATGCAAGTAAAGAACTATTTGATAAAAAAGAGATTTACTGTTAACAAATACATACGGTAAATTTTTTGATAGAAATATACGTAGGTACACATAACTTATACCAATATGAGTTATTATAGGTACCTTGAAACGATGTATTCAATTCAATGAGATAAATATGTTTTTGGAGAGAAAGTTTCAACAGGGCTAAATTGTTGGATATTTTATTTATTAAGTAGTAGAAGTAAACCATGATTGAAATGATAATATTATCAAAAGCAAACACAGATACTGTAGACGAACAAAACCTATACCTAGTTTGAGAAACTTTGAACAACCCAAGTTGATATGCTGATGTAGCCCACACCGCTATTTTTTCATTGCATGAAAAAGCATTATTTGATAATCAAAGAACAAACATAAAATCGATATCAAAGCTGCAAATTCATTTATCCTATGTATTAGCATGCACTACATGAAAGGTAGAAAAGGGAAATGCTTGGGAAGAAGAGAAATCCAGCGTTGCCATCTTCATGAGGCGGGTAGTGTATAGGATTGCAGAGAATCAAATACGATTTTCAAATGAAGATAACTATAAGACTGTCATGATTAAGCCATGAAAGTTGTGATCAAACTGAAGATCCAATTGTATACTATCAAAATAATGTAATAGATTTTGGCAGGGTAATTAATTATCGACAGAAAAACAATTTGCTTACCTTGATGTACCGTATCTTCTATGACGAACTTGAAACCTTCATTCTCATAGCATGCTTCTACGCAAGCGTAGACGCGAATCCCCACCAACGTTGCAGATCTCAGAAAATAGCCAATGGGATGGCATCACTGCTTTCTGAACGATATTCCAAAAAAACTCATCTGATTAACAGCTGTTTTTTGAAATAGCACTAAAAATTTATCATGATTCCAATTATATATATTTGAACAATAATTTCCATGAATGTATCGTTATTGATCCATGATAGATTTTCGCATATAATAAGCATCTCTATTCATTTTATTTATACCAAATTGAATTGGATGACAACCCTAGAGCCTTTGTTAAAGCTACCCTACACGGATTCGCCAAAAGTGTATGGTTTAATTGTACGTTGTAGAAGTTTAACACCCTCAATATCTTTGATAAAATGTTTTCCATTGAAATGAAAGCAGACGTATTAATGGGAGGTCCATTGACGGCTCAAATTTCATCATTACTCTGGTGAGGTGGATCTTCAGTCAGGAACTCCCAATCGATGAATGTTATAAGAATTTTATTCTTCAGGTGTAGTTCATGCTTGGCAAGTGCCCGTTGAAAACAGAAATTGGCTGTATACTGTAGTTTCATAGTTCCATCCTGAAAATCAAAAGGAAAATCCTTTTAATTTCATTTGATGCAGCCAAAATTTACAATGAGAACTATTAAAAATTGAATAATTTTTCTTCCTGTCAGAATTTTATAGATGATCTTTCAGTGAAAAATTCCACAGTGTTGTATATTATAAAAGATCTACAAAGCATATGGTAAGACTGATCAATGGAGGCATCTCCATTGGGTGCTGAGCTTGAGCGGGATTTGGAGGCATCTGCAGAGCATTTTCAATACGCCACTTTGTGGTTACTGGCTAATCGATGTCAGATTTTAGAACAAGGTTACCTTATTTATCCTCTCCCTAACATTTTGATAATGTACTTTATAATTTAAAGTATTTTATTTTTAATGTATTGTATTTTGTATTAATGAACAGAGAATGAAAAAAAGGTGTATGAGGACAAGATTCAAAGGATCATTTCTGCAGCTTGTCACGAGAACTGCATGTGCCTCAGAATCCAGTGGAGGTGCAGGGTTTTGTCTTAAACTGCAAACACAGCTGGAACAGTCATACAGTAGGTAACCAGCCGACTCTCCCACAATTTATTCCTGCTGCTCAAGATGAGGGATCTGAAAATTATGTATCACGCTCTCTTCCATTGCCACATCACTTATGGTTTCTCCTATTGGGTCATTTGGCAGAAGCTGCTGATGTCCTGAGACAGCAGTAGAGGGCTGTAAGAATCATAACAGGCAGTGACCATCTTGCCCATTGTAAACTCTTCTTTGCTTGCCTTGGTGTACTGACGGTCATCAGCCATTACATCCTCCTGTGGTGTATGTCAAGAGGATACAGCATACTCTAGCTGCCTGTAGTAATATCCACTACCACTACACCAGGCACAGTAGGCTGTTGGTGTCCCTAGACGCCTCCACCAATCACAGGCCAGTTATAGAATTTCAGCCCTGAAAATTCTTCAACAAGTGCCTAATGGTGTGAAGCAATCGAGCAAGGCCGTCATCAAGAGATCCGTCCAGAAGCTGCTTTGTGACAAGGCTTTGTTACAGTGTAAATGAATTCATGTGTGATAATTTTAAATTTCACTGAAAGCGGTCACTGGATCACTGCAATCTGACTTACTCGATACTTGAGATTCTCCCACTGGAAGCACATCAGCGCTGTCAATATATTTGTACCCATCATCTTGCTTCATGTGGTCGATGGAGTGAGGTCCTTTCTTCAAGATATTCTCGAAGACTATGTTTATAATAGGGTCTCTTGGTAAGATAGCTTCTCTTTTAGACTGATTACAGAATGTGTTGAATTACATGTTTTGCGTTTTTTGACGCCATCAATCCCACAAAGTATGGATAATGGTTGGAGCAGCTGAAGGTATTAGAAATAAGCAGGCGCGGATTCAGGATTCTGACCTGTAAGAAGGGCAATTATTGGAATTGTGCGATCGTCTGGAGGAAACCCCTCCCCTCCTTTTGAGGATTCATTCTTGAGAATTTGAGGGCTTCATTCTATGATATTGATGAGATTTTTGGATTTGTCCATTCAGATGACAATGTCATGATACTCATTTTTGCAACTACATTGGTGTCATTGTATCATGTATATGTTTTGATTTATATATATAATAAATAAATTTTAAAAATTAATATGAGCCCATATCATTCTTGGTGGATATGTAATATTTATGCAAAATTTGAAATTGATCACTTAACAGTTTTATTTGAAAAGTTATCTCTCAAAATGTCGATGACTCAAACTTGAAGAACATTTATCGACTAACCGATACATTCACTTCCAATACGAGCAATCTTGACCTCCATAACTATGAACCTGTCTACAGTTATTTAAAAAATTGACTCAAAGGAATGACCTTCACCTTCACTATAGTCTGGTCCGGCCACTCTATTACCGTTACTTTCTACTCAAGAATGCGAAAAATAGGCCATCACAGACGGTGAAGTTTATTGCTCTTTCTGTTTTGTTTTTAATACTATTCAAGTATTGTGATATTAACTAATAAATGGTTTCAATGTAATTTACGTATTGATTCAACACTTCTGTAAGTTGAAATAATTATCTTAGTAATTCAAGTTTGAAAATTGTCTATATTGTGTTCTTATAATTATTATTATTATTACTACTTGTGACAGCTTGTTGGTGATACATCATACAGATTGAAGGTGTCACTTGCTTGCATCTTGCATCAAAATATTAGACTACAGTTATTTTAATTTTTTTCACTTACATAAAATATTGCGTCGTATTTCACCAATTGTTATCAGAAAGTTTTTTTAGGTAACTCTTACCTAGTTATTTTGACAAATTTCTACATTGATGTCCATTCAAAAAGGATTTTTTAATTGTCCAGTAAAATCTATTTTTAAGTAGCATTATTGACCTGAGCATTCCTGTCCAAATATTACCGTTTATCATTGACAGTTTGGATATTAATACCTTCAGTTCGGTAGTCATTACCACAGATCAATTTTTAAATAAATTCAGGAAATCGGGAATAGACAATAAATGGTACATTCACAATCACAAGAAATCAGGAAAAGGTTTCTAAGCTGCCATTAAGTCCCTTTAATTTTCAACTTTTTCTCGTGAAGATATAAAGCTGGAGCACATATTAAATGGCAGTGTAGATAGCTTACTCTCTTTTGTTGAAAAATGTCCTACTGTTATATTAATATTCATAATATAGATTCTATTCTAAGAATATTATTTTTCCACTTATTAATAAACATAATATAAGCACGACAATTTCAGAAATATTACGCACACTTATCAGTTATTATTTGAAGTAGGCTATAACTTTATAAATGGTACCGAAAAATGTGCTCTCAGAATATTCACTTTAAAAAACATGTGCTCATTCCCTTGTCCAAAAAAGCACAGTCAGGTAAGCACATTTAGTATGTGGTGCCAGCATCACCTACACCTACTCAACCAAATGCTTCGAAAATGGTACCAAAAAATATTCTCCGAGGATATTCACTTGAAAAAAAATATGCTTTTCTCATTCAAGAAATTAACAGGGTTAATCAGCAACATTCTCTAGTTACACTTAATTTACAATATTCAAAACGCACAGAAATCATTTTTACATTAAAAAATACTTCTCAAATAAATTAAATCATTTATTCAGAAATTTCCAAACTTTGAGATAAACTATACCATTTTAAGACCGAAAAGACAAACATACTATTTGTAAAAAATGTGTCAATACCCTTGACTTTGAAATGACCGAGTTTTGAAGTTACAGGATGAAGGCTTTTGTGCTAAACAATCTGAGCTTTTACAGATGAAAATTACTGAGATATTGCATTTATTCAATTGCTAATAAATTAATAATTATTATTAAACAAAAATCCAAATTAAATGCGGTAAATCCATATTGCTGTTTACCCTGTTGTCAATATTTGCAGTACCTAGCAGAAGTCTTCGGGGTGATTTACAGCATTTTGGATTTTCGTTTAATAATAAATATTAATCTGCGCTTTATATCATAGCTTCTTGTAAAGCAAATTTTTTTAACGAAGGTATCAAATAAATGTACTGGGAATGTGTTTTCTGAATATGGCGTTTTTAACCTTTAGTTACTACAAAGTAATATAATATGCCCTTAACTACGGCATGCGGTCTCAGAGACCGTTTTTTAAATTCTATTAATTTTCATAAGCATACATTCTTCCTTTTTTTAATTAGGTAGACACAATAATCATGATACAAAATCAGTTAATATAGAGAAATGAATGCTCCTACACAATACAGTAAATACGATCAGAATATTGCAATCATTACGAATTAAGTGAAATTTTTAATATTTATGGTGATTGTGAAGGAAGATTTTTGTTTGGATTTGTATTTTGAAATTAATTAATCTGATAAATTCAAAATTGTAGTAGATACATTTTTTGGTCTCAAAATAGTATGTGAATTAGTTATTATTTTTACATAACCTCTAGACTATGTATTCCAAATTAAGGTTTAAAGCAGTTTTGGGCGAATGCCTGTTGTTTTTACCTGGATTGTATTTGTATATGATTAAATAAATGAATAAATTAATTACAACAAGTATGCAATAGTCAATTGACAACAAATATCAAGTATTATCTTTCAAGATTCAATCTTAATAAAGTACAAAAATAATTGTAAGATTAATAAAATAAAGTGCTATTGAAATAGTATAATTAAATAATGTAGATAATCATTTTTGAGATGTTGTGAAACTAAATCTTAATTTTCTGCTGAGGCATAACTCAGAAAAAATCGGTCAACTATATGATAACACAGTTCAAAATTATCCATTATTTTGGTGTCTCCAATTTTTTTATAAAAATGTGTATTTTCAATTATTTATGACAGGAACTAGGGTTTATCATTATTTGAAGTCTGTTTTGAATTACACAATTTCTCATTAATGAATTTCTGTTACCAAATGTATGATAGTGGAACAATACAGCTATTATCTCAGTTCACAGTTCATCGATATATTATCAGTTGAATTTCACCAATCAGTTTTATAATTAAACTGCAATATCTCGTAAAATAGTAATTGATGGTCGTATTACTGAAATGGTGTTAGTATACCATTGGCTGTTGTTGGAGTAGTGTGAAGTCTTATGTGAAAGTTTTATTGTGTGATTTCTTGCGGAAGTTTATTATAAAATATTGAATTAGTGCTTGATCAGGTTCTTAGGTACTTTCCATGTGACAGAGGTAATATTTTGCACAGTGTACTGGATATAAGGATTTTCTAAGAAAAATGTATAGGGAGGTCCACGTTATAATGACAGTGGAGAAAGATAGGAGAAAAAGGTTGCTGATCCTGTGTCTTGTCAATGCCTACTATAGAGGGTAGCTGATACAGGTTTATTGATGTAAAATGTATTGTCTCCGCGTCTCGAGATACCTCTAAGGAAATTTCACCTTTGGGCTAGGCGCACAACAGTTAGTCAAGACAATATGTCATGATCAGACAAATTTAGTCACAATACTTCACATTGTTGCTTATGACGCAGCTCGCACTGATTCATTGCAATTAGACATGTCTTCATAAGCAACTATGTGAAGTATTGTGACTAAACGTGACTAGTCTTGTCTTGACTAATCGGTGTGTCACCAGCCTTACACTGCTCTAGACTCCAGATCATTTCAGAGGACTGTAGAATATCTGAATATAGTCGAAGCTCGTTCTTCTTTTTCTTATCCCCCTTCTCCTCCTCCTCCTTCTTCTTATTCTACTACTCCTCCTTCTTCTCCTTCTTTTTTTTCTTCTTCGTGGCTATCCTATACTATTGAACGAGCAATTTCTGTTTATATGTTGATGTCAGATGTTTATATATCTGTACGTGACCTGATCTCGAAAACGGCTCTAACGATTCTCACCAAATTTGGAATAAAGTAGGTTTATGATATAAAAATTCGATTGCACTAGGTCTCAACCCTGGGATAACTCGCTGAAGGACATTAACAACATTGGAAAAACAGCTGGAAATTTTGTCGTCTGTTGATTATAGAAGTGAGTGAGCGAGTTCATGTGTGTGGAACTGAGACAAAATTATGACTCAGCTGTTAAACTTTTGTAATCATTCAATCAGAGCCGGTTGAATCTTAATCCTGATTAATTCCAGTAGAACCAATTTGATAAGCTATCTTTTTGAAATGGTCTTCTCTGATTTGGATAATTTAACATGCTTTGTGAGAGAAATTTTTGCATTCCTCTGGGAAATAATCTCAATCCACTGTGATTAGATAGAACCTTTCTGTATGAACTATAGATATATTATAAATTCTTCTTTCTTAATAAATTTCATATGATTTTGTACTCCAGAGCGGAGCTCGGTGCCCCGATATTACAATATTGTATAATTGTGCAATAAATAACATTTGAATTTTGCTAGAAAGGTGGTTCGTACTATTGAAGTAGTTCTGAAAGCTGGGATTCCTCAGTTCAATTCGACCTATCATTTGAAATCATATTCCGTGTTTTTCTATGTTTTCAGATTTTCCCCCACTAAATTAGTGACATTCTTTTATGGAGGAAGTATTTCTATGGTTTATTAACGATGACATTTCAATTTAAGAGGCAATAAAATTAAATTTACGAGATTGGCAATTTACTAACGTTCGGTTATCTCTAAAAACCGTGTCAGTGTTTCTTGTCCTACTAATAATTCGTTTTTCAACGCGCAGTTGCTAAAAATTGGCTCAAAATTCAAAAATAATTTAATCTTATTTTAATCAAATAATTTTATATTTCATAATTCATCAGCAATATTTGATAAAATTGTTCCACAAAAGAAATTCAAATTCCATTTATTTACAGCCAACAATACAAAAAAATGTAAACAAGGCAAAGTCAGAATATATAAAATTCATAAATAATTTCATTTTATTTTAATCAAATCATTTTTATTTCATAATTCATCAGCAATAATTGATAAAATTGTTTTACAAAATAATTCTAATTCAATTTATTTACAGCCAACAATACAAAAAAATTGTAAACAAGGCAAAGTCAGAATATATAAAATTCATAAATAATTTCATTTTATTTTAATCAAATCATTTTTATTTCATAATTCATCAGCAATAATTGATAAAATTGTTTTACAAAATAATTCTAATTCAATTTATTTACAGCCAACAATACAAAAAAATTGTAAACAAGGCAAAGTCAGAATATATAAAATTCATAAATAATTTCATTTTATTTTAATCAAATCATTTTTATTTCATAATTCATCAGCAATAATTGATAAAATTGTTTTACAAAATAAATTTGAATTCAATTTATTTACAGCCAATACAAAAAAATGTAAACAAGGCAAAGTCAGAATATATAGTCATACAAATTGTTGTATGAGTGGTCATTTGAATAATTGATACAAGCACATTAAAGTAACATAGAATAAAACCATAGCCACCATTTGAAAACACATGCTCTCGACTAGAGTCGAGTCTATTCTCGACCTGAGTCGCGTTAAGTGTGAGTTGAGCCTTACCATAGCCACCTCTAATACAAGGCCCCGGCCTACGATATTGCAACGTCGCAGTGTAGGCCTAGAATCCAATACATTATTGGTGAAAAAGATTATAAAAATACCAGCTGATCTTTTTCACCAATCTGTATTAAGGTGCGTACAGACTTTCGCTCTGCTCCGCAATCGAACGTCACTCGAGCAGATCGATTGATGATCGACCGGGGAGCAAGAGTGGAACGCGAGAAGAGCTAACATCTCCCGTAACGTTCATGATCGGAGCGTGCGCGGAGCATGTTGGAGGCGCGTATATCTGTACGCACATTTAGATTCTAGGCCTACGCTGCGACGTTGCAATATCGTAGGCCGGGGCATTGTATTAAAGGTGGCTATGATAATACACATAATAGGCTGGAACGTTGTATGGTCATTATTTATATGAGTTAGTTTATAAGTCACTTAGTTTTGTAAGTAAGAAATAAGTGGAGCGGTTGTTATCATGAAAACAAAATGATCTGTAATTTTGTTTGATCAATGATTATAATTGATTATTACTGTGCTTAGTAATTACTGACATTGATTATTGAAATCTTTTTTTGTGTGTTTCAGGTGCCATCAGTAATCTCGGATTAACTGGATTTCACTTGTGTATCACAAGCAGTACACAAGTGATACATAATCAGAGTGCTGTATACTTGTGTGGAGCAGAACATAAGTTATACACAGGTCTTCAAACTAATACTAAAGTTACAACATAAGTTATAAGACAAGTTCTGGAGTAATTTGAGTGTTACAGAAGTCATGGAGTTATAAAAAGTTATACAGAAAATCGGAACATTGTTAGGTACTTATAACACACAAGTGGAGTGTTCAACAAAATTGATTCGAATTGAGATTTTGATACAGATTAAAATTTGATACAGATATAATAAGCGGCGGTTTGATAACAGCTTAATTAACAAAGCAACATGTAACAGATATCAAACATAGCAAAGTAAAATCAATTCAAATTTGTCCAGTGTCGTATTGTTGTGATACAAATATTGTGACCATACCAAAGTGATAGAATTTGAGACAATACTAATCATTGTGCTCCATCAAATTTTATACAAACTTGTCTAGGGACCTACTGTTGTGATAAAAATTCTGCTACCACTCCACACCAAAGTGATAAAAATCTTGTCTCAATTCTAAATTATTGATACAAAGTCGATGATATAAGGATTTTATTTTCACCAGATTACAAATATTTACAGTGTCCAAAAACTGTTGGCTTGATACTAAAGATTTATATACAAATTCCACGACCACACCAGAGTGATACACAATATTGTTTTGATCCAAAATTGATAGGTCGATGAGTATTGTGATACAAGGATTCTATTTTCACCAGTGATACGTTTTGCCGAAAACGGTTGACTTGATACAGAAGTGGCCACATTTGATACAGAAGTGGCCGAATTTGATACAAAAGTGTCCAAATTTGAAACGATTCACAAGCAGTAGCCATGGGTAGTGCGGTGAGTACGGGATTAGACAATGACGATCTCGTCGACAACCTGATGGAAGGAGAGTATATAAAGACGACGATGGTCGAGGATGTTTTCAGAGCGGTCGACAGAGGCTTCTACTTTCTGCCTGATAAGAAGGACAGTGCCTACAGGTAGGGATGACAACCAAATTTCGATTTATCGGAAATATCGATACATTGGTTTCGATATATCGGTAAAATGTATCGATTTTTTACCTTTTGATACATATTGGGTAAATCTCGATTTTTGTATCGATATTTCCGATTTCATAAATTAATCAATTTACCATAATATAAGGATGCATTCCTCCTATTAAGTATGCTACAGCATCTTCTTCTGGGGGAATAGTAAGTATAACTTATACAGTGTTCTGAAAAAAAGTGCCCATAAGCCAGGGGGTGATTCCTCACAGAAGAAAAAAAGTTCTAATCAACATAGGTCCGAGTTATACAGGGTGAAAGATTTCGTCTGAATTTCAGTTCCCCTGCCCTACGGGTATTTGTTAGAAGATGTTAAATTCATCGCACTTTATGTAAAATGAACTGAGAAATTGAAAAAACCCGTTTCCAGACCGTTATCTACAGTAATTTTCAAGATATGTGACGAAATACGCGAAACTTGGTCCCGAAAAACAAGTTTCTTCAAGGTTTGAAGCAGATTTACCATGTTAAATGTACAATAAACACAAAATATTCACTTACAGAACTAGTAGAAAATTTAATTTCGAAGAGAAATGTGTAGAATAAGTGTATAATAGACAAACGCAACCTTAAAAAAATAACATGAACATTTGAAAACGCCTTAAAACATTAGTGGGATGTGCAACAATGATTTTATTAAAACTAATTTGAAGTTCAAGACTTGCCATTTGAGAATTATTAATAACATCTATCACTTTTTGACAATTACTTCTTCAAGGTGGCTTCCTCCTGCATGAATACACTCTTGACATCTGTTTTGAGATTCCTGCAACATTTCAGCTGGGATATTGTCAATTTCATTTTGAATTGTCTGTTATGATTCAACCACAGTTATTGGTCAAGTTGTGAAAACGTTTGATTTGAGATAGCTCCACAAACAGAAAATCGTAGGTGGACAGATCATGGGACCAGGAAACGCAAATGTTTCAGCGATCAATGAGGAATTGTCAACACACATTTCAAGAGCGTATTCGTTCAGGAGGAAGCCATCTTGAAGAAGTAATTGTCAAAAAGTGATAAATGTTATTAATGATTCTCAAATGGCTAGTCTTGAACTTTACATTAGTTTGAATAAAATCATTTTTGCCCTTCCCACTAATGTTTTATGGCGTTTTTAAAAGTTCCCGTTATTCTGTGTCACTCTGTATTTAGGGATTGATTAATCGATCCCTAATAATTATCGATTAATCATAATCGATATCAAGAGTGTTTAATCAATTAATTATAGACGATATCAAGAGTGTTTAATCGATTAATCATAATTGATATCAAGAGTGTTTGTGGTATCAGGGACCTAGCCTGGAAGGATGGTAACATCCACATGTCGTCGCCATGTGTCTACTGCGAGGTCATGGAGAGTCTCGAGTTGAAACCCGGGTTGAGCTTCCTCAACGTTGGCTCGGGGACCGGTTACTTCAACACCATGGTTGGCCTCATATTGGGTGAGTTTTACTGAATGACTATATTCTATTATGTTGTATGACTTTATCCTATTTAAAGTATATTCTTTATTTTATTCAATGATACCTTGTATAGATGAATTATTATATTACTAGCAGGTAACCCGTGCTCCGCAAGGGTCTAATTAAGAACTTGACCTACTGAAATCTTGAAGAATTGAAAATAGGCCTATAACCATCCTCGGTAAATTAAGAATCGATATACAAAATGTCAGGTTAATCAGTTGAGACGTGGTGATGCGTCATTTGTGAATTTATAGCCAATTCTTTCCTTTATAATATAATTATTATGTGACCTGTGATCTGTATATGTCCTGTAACATCTTATCAGTATCATTTAATCTAATTAAAAATATCAGCAATCATACAGATATCTTTACACTGCATCAAACTAATTATATTTTCAGATCTGCAAACAGATATATTGTTCCTCGAACTGACTTAACTATACGCAGAAGACAATTCAACTACATAGTAAATAAACTAATGAATATTATTCCAGAACATTTTATAAAAATAAAACCCTCTAAAGCACTTAAAACAAAAATTGAGAACTGGATCAAGACCGAAGTATTGAGATGTGACCTGGTCTCCATAGTTTTATTTATTCTAGTGGTTTGAATTAGCTCTTTTTTTTCTATTGACATGTTTGCTGTACCTAGTTGTTCAAACTCACTGCCGGCGCACAAGTTTTCTTTGCCGGTAGTGCCATTCTGTAAGTTAAAATATTTATTTTATCAATCTGTATTATTTTAAGGCAAATAAATGAATTTGAATTGATACATAGGCTGCCAGCATTTGTATCAAAACTCCTGTATCGAAACATGAGCTTCCTGTATCGAAACACATATTGCTACGCATTGCTACCAGTGTATCAATAATTTCTCTGTGAGCTTCCTGTATACAAACACATTTTACAACATTGTATGCCGCATGAAATTGCATGTCCCATGAATGAAATTCGAACATCAGGCCTAATTCTGAAAAATCTAGAAGGATAATTATAATTTGGGCATCGAGGTGCACAAAATTGATATTTTTAGAATCTATGTGCAAAATTTGGAGATCTAAATCATTCCCGTTTTTCCGGTATGCAATCCACAAGTTGACACGTTTTGATGCAAAAAAACGAACAAACACAACCCTACACTCTCTTATTATATAGATTATTCCGAATTAACCAATTGAATTTATCGACTTGTGAAAAAGATATTCACTATCATTTGAATAAGACGCTATAGGCGGCCCTGCAAATTTAAATCTTAGCCTCGCAAAATGAGTGTTGCAGCCAAAACTTGTGTTAAGAACCGGTTTTCTCCCCACTTTTTTAAGTTGAACTAAACACACAATTTCTCCCCGGATTGTGGGTTGGAAGTGTACACACCATTTCTCCCCGGTTAGTGCAGTGAAAGTGTACACACATTTCTCCCCATTTTGTAGGTTTAATGCGTAATTTTTTTCAAGTTAACATAAAAAAATGTTACAATTGTATTTAAAACACATTAATATACCTTCTAAAACAAAAATTGAATCTCTAACATGTGTGTAAATCAGCCTCCCCGCATTTTATGTTCATTTCTCACCTCCCCGTTTGTGGCCTTGTTCCAGTATGTGTGTGTGTGTGTGTGTGTGTGTGTGTGTGTGTGTGTGTGTGTGTGTGTGTATGAGTGTATGTGCGTTGACATGTTTTGATGCGAACAAACACAACCCTACTCTCTCTTATTATATAGATGTACATTTTACGATTGTGAGATTGAAACCTGAAGTTATGTACGGTATTATTAACAAATTGACGTTTCCGATTGCATTGTTATGCATTGAAGGAATAAAATTATTCTTATTCAGAAGTTTTCTAGAAAATTACGCTTGTATGCTAAAGATTAAATGTTTAAAGCTGGATTTCCACTTATGACTGGCACAGTACCACAGTAAAATATAATTTCCACGAGTTCTGATTGGACTGATCCTACTAAGCACGGTCGAACGAGTAGAAACACTCCCATAAGAACTCTTAGGAATAATATTCTCACTGTACCGGTCGTTTTTACTGTCACTGACACGGGTTAAATTAGCTTAAGGCTGTGCAAAGGCTAAAAATAAACTTTCTACTGGTGATATTTTTCAAAGTTTTTCGATTTGTATATCATCAAGCCATCAAAATGAAAAAAATCTCAGAAAAACGTATTTTTTTATCGTATCATTATTTTTTGACATATGAGCGCCTATAGTTTAAATGTATCGAACAGAACATTTCAAATTCGGTAAGAGATAAATCCATGAGATTAAGAGGATGAATTCTTCATGGTATTGTTGATTGAATAAAACAAAAATTTTCAGAAAATATCAATATTTTTTGTGAAAGTTATTCAATTTACTAATAATCTGATGTGGTGCACTCACACAACTTTCCTTGCCGTTATGAAAATTGATCACCTGACGCTAGTGTTCACGCGCATCTCAAGTCTACTATTCAAAGATCTGAACCAGCTGGTGACAGGACAATAACGCTGGAGACACACGAGGTCTGCTATCTCTTCATAGTGAATGTTTTAATAGAATCAACAGTTGCCAACAGTTTGCAATTGAATAATCACATTTTCTCGAATTTCGAGCTTATTTTCAATTATAGGTGAAAATGTCCCTGAACATTAATTGTAGAGATTATCATGCTCAATCTTTTCCACTTCAAAGTTTTTGTTTAAATTGTATCTGAAGCCTGATAATTGGGAATCTAAAATCAAACTTTGCATAGATGGGGCGGAGCTCCTGAAATTTTTACAGATATGTGACTTGTGGCAGTTGATAGAGCTTATCAATGACTGTTTTAGGTATAAATTTGATAAAAATCGTTGGAGCCGTTTTCGAGAAAATCGCAAAAACCCCTGTTTTTGACAACATTTCGCTATTTTAGCCGCCATCTTGAATGGCATTTGATCGTAATTGTTCGTGTCGGATCCTTATAATTATTGTAAGGACCTTAAGTTCCAAATTTCAAGTCATTCCGTTAATTGGGAGATGAGATATCGTGTACACAGACACACACACACACACACACACACACACACAGACCAATTCCCAAAAACTACTTTTTTGGACTCAGGGGACCTTGAAACGTATAGAAATTTAGAAATTGGGGTACCTTAATTTTTTCGGAAAGACTTTCCTTACCTATGGTAATAGGAAAATTTGAAATATTACCTATTTTACCTTTAAATTAATAATAATTAGAAATATTAATATTAGCCTAACTTTTTATTACCTATGGTAATAAGGCAAGGAGAGTAAAAACATTATTTATAAAAACAAACAACAATACACTAATGATCGATGATAGAAGCTATTTTTTTAATTATTTCGTTATGTTATTTTATAATTTGCAATATTGTTGATGTGATATAATTATCTACTCTACTATTCATAATTTCTGATTATATGTAATGTATAAATTGGAAGAATAAATAAATTTATTATTATTATTAGTATTATTATTATTATTATGTCATTGTTTGAACAGGTCCGCACGGAGTGAACCATGGCATTGAAATGTTCGAAGACGTCGTGGAGTATGCTAACAAGAAACTGGATGAATTCAAAAAAACGTCATCAGCCCTAGATTCTTTCGATTTCTGTGAGCCGAAATTTGTGATAGGTATGTGTTCACTTTCAAAAAATAACTACAATTATTATTATACAGATGGAAATTACTGAGATATTGCAATTATTCAAATGCTTATGAATTAATTGACCGAGCGAAGTGAGGTCTAAGATTCTAGTCGATGGTTTGGCATTTCTCTTGATGTTTGAATGTTTATATGTTTATAAGTTGCGCATTCACGGCGGAACGCGGTAATAGATTTTCATGAAATTTGACAGGTATGTTCCGTTTTTAATTGCGCGTCGACGTATATACAAGGTTTTTGGAAATTTCGCATTTCAAGGATAATATAAAAGGAAAAAGGATCATCCTTCATACGCCAATATTAGAGTAAAAATCAAACTATAGTATTATTCATCATAAATCAGCTGACAAGTGATTACACAGATGTGTGGAGAAGCCAGTCAATTGCTGTATTTCCATAAGGTCTATAGTTTCAATCAGGTACTTGTGGATGAGAATACTGCGTGAGGTCTACTGTTCACAGAACTACTAGTTGTTATTATTAAACGAAAATCCAAATTAAATGCTGTAATTCACCCCGAAGACTTCTGCTAATGCAAATATTGACAACAGGGTAAACAGCTAGATGAAAATTCGATGAGCGCTACTATTCAAAAATTATTTATCAGCCCTGGAAATCGTACCCAGTACCTCCTAATTGCTGGTCAGGAATTCTTACCCTTACACCAAACTCACAATCTCTGGATAGCAGCGCTCATTTTATACGAAGCCATAACGGCCAGCCATGGGTTCGATTCCCGGGCTGACAAATAATTTTTGAATAGTAGCGCTCATCGAATTTTCATCTAGCTGTTTACCCTGTTGTCAATATTTGCAGTAGCAGAAGTCTTCGGGGTGAATTACAGCATTTAATTTGGATTTTCGTTTAATAATAATTATTATTATTCTGTTTAGTGCGAGAATGATAGCTGATACCAGTTTATCTTATATTAACTGTTCATATTTGTTGAAATAATCAATATTATATCTTATAATATTATAGAAGAAAGAATATATTTCAATGATTGAATAATACATTTTCATCATTGATATGAAATATTTTGTTAATTAAATATATTTCTACATTGTATAAAAACGATCTGGCAAAGTTGTTGATAGCGCTATCTGCTTTGTCGAATGATAGACAAGGATATAATGAAATCCACGTTATAATGGCAGTGGAGAAAAATAGGAGAACAACGTTGCCGAACATCAGTCTTGTCAATGCCTTCTATTGACGGTAGCTGATACAGGTTTATTGGAGTAATATTTACTGTTATTCTCGTTTAAAATAATTAATCATATATTCTATTAAGCACGAAATTATATTTTTCAATAATTTCATAATGAATTTTAATGATTAAGATGAAATATTTTGTTAATTGATTATTAATTGTACATTGTTAGAAGCCGATCTGGCAACAGAGCAAAGCGAGAAAGAGATAGCGCTATCCGCTTTGTTGAATGATAGACAAGGATAGCAATACCACTGCTAATCAAACACTGCCATTATAACGTGGACCTCACTAGAAGAACATCATCGCACATTTTAATGAGCCTTTCTATGTTTGTATCAAATGAATAAATATTTTAGATACAAGGGTGATAGACAAGGATAGCAACACCAATATTAATCAAATACTGCCATTATAGCGTGGACCTCACTACATGAAAGGATAGCGCTATCTGCTTTGTCGCATGATAGACAAGGATAGCAACATCGATGTTGATCAAATACTGCCACCATAACGTGACCTCACTAGAGTATTCCCCAATTTACATGAACAATATCGGGGCACCGAGCTTCGCTCCGGAGTACAAAAGCATAGTTCATATTTATTTTTATTCATTGATAAACAGAACACAATTCTTTGAAATGATTGGGGAAGGACTAACAGGCACAGCCCAAAACTGTTTCTTCCCCGAATTTTGCTGTATTTACACTATAAAATACCATAGTCCAAAAAGTAGGTTATGTTCCAGACACTTTTGAATTCAAGTCCGATTTTCAGTCCAAACATTTGAAAACAGAAAAGTTCAAATTTAGATTTTTTACAAACCAAATCACTTGAAACTGTAAAATAATAATTAACTTTGAAAATTTTGATATAGGTATTTTATTTTAGAATGATATACTATGTTTGCTAAAATATTAGTTTATATAAATAAAAAATAATGGATCTTGAATAAAATCATATCGTTGGTCATGTCAGCAAATCAGATTTGTTGATAATGTCGATTAATTAACTCACCAGATAATATTTCTCGTGAGATAAGCTGATTGATTGCAATAGTTCAACAGCTGAACATAATTCTGTCTCACTCCCACACACGCACTCGCATCTTCCATTACCGACAGACGACGTAAGTCTCAGCTGTTTTTCCAAGGATGAATAATTATTATCCTTTTCATGTCCTTCAGCGAGTTTCCCCAGGAATGAGACCCTGTGCAATCGAATTTTTATATCAAGAATATCCTATAGTGAGGTCCACGTTATAATGGCAGTGAAGAAAGATAGGAGAAAAACGTTGCCAAGTCTCTCCATTTTGCCACTGACTGTACACAGCTGTTACTCAATTCATCCTATTAAATATTTAATCTAATAATAATTATAATTTCCTTAATAAAATAATCAATTAAATGTCAAATTAATCAAGAAAATTTTTTTTTCATAATTTGATTCAAAAATTTACTTTCATAACAGAACTGAGATCAGATTTTTATTTTCATACAAACCTGAAAGGGCGGCTAATTTAAAAAGCTTTGATACAACAATCTGAATTTCAAAACAACAGAAATTGAGTTATTTGGTAGGTATTCTATTCCAATTTCATTTAAAAATAATAGAAAAATAAAAATCCTATTTAGAAATAAGTAATTTCAATGGATTAATCCTGAAATAACTTTTCAATATTATTTATACCGATATGAGTAGGTCTAACCTATACGGGTAGGCTAATTGAAGCCTGGATGAAGTCTAGGATGATTAGTTATCAACTTTTAAAATGTCATTTCAGGTATTTTAATTTGTGTTTCTCGTACGTTAATGTTTAAAAATTATTTCATTGTTTCAAAATACATTTTAAATTAATTACCTATACGACTTGTGTACTCAAGTATTTTGATAGAATGAAGAAAAAAATGGCGGCTGAGAATTGATTGTTCAGTTTTGTAGTCACTGTCAAAAGTAAATATAAAATATTCTGGCAAAAAGACAACATTGCAAAGTGAGAGAGGATAGTTCTATCTGTTTTTTTGTATGATAGGAAAGGACAGCAACAGTATTGTCAATCGTACACTGCCATTATAATGTGGACCTCACTATATATTGAAAATTTCATCAAAATCGTTGGAGCCGTTTTCGAGATCCGTTGGACATACATAAATACATAACCAAATAAATACATACTTGCTTGCTTAATATAATAGGATATTGAAAACTTTTCTCTTGATTTGCATTGCAGGAAACGGTTTGTGTCTTCCGTCCGGATGTCGTCAGTATGATCGGGTCTACTGTGGAGCGGCCTGCCCTGAGGGTCACGAACCATATATGCGCCAATTGATCAAGGTATATTTTTATTTTGAGGCCTATTTCAGTTGCAAATGAATCCTGAACAATATTGTATGGTATTTCTAAATTGCATTGAAATTTCTCAATGATTAAAGTGCATTTATTAATAAAATAACAGGGAAGACTAGGTGTTTCTTTTTCATCACAGAATCAGTACTTATAAACGCTGCAATCCATCGGAGTACAGCATTTAGATCAGGCCTGCATCTCCACGTCCAACTCTAAACGTTGCAATGTGACTGCAGATTCATTGTTTCTAAGAAAAAACTCTTGACAACGAACACACGATGTTGTACGTTTCAACGCTCCTTAGCGACTGAAACGGCATAGTCTGCCAACATTTGTTGAAGGACAATACCTGTTGTGGAATTTCACCATATTGAGGTGGAATGAATGATATAACTGTAATGTTACAGTTTGATATTGGTTTACCAAGTGAACAGCTGGTTTGGTTTTATCAAATGTAATTAATTCGTTTGTTTGTTATTTGAATTTAATTTGAAAAACACTTCATTTTATCGTTGATGTTGGTGAATTCAATTTGTAATAAATATCGGGAACCGAGCTTCGCTCTGGAGTACAAAAGCATAAAAAAATTATGAAAGAAGAAATTATAATAAGATTCATAGTTCATTCAGAAATGTTCTATCTAATCACAATAAATTGAGATTAATTCCCAGAGGAATACAAAAATTTCCCTCACAAAGGCCCGGTTGCACAAAAGCCAGTTAAATCTTAATCCTGATTAATTTCACGTGAACCAAATCAGAGAAGACCATTTCAAAAAGATGGATGATCTACTGGAATTAATCGGGATTGAAAATAACCCGGTTTTTTTGCAACCGGCACTAAGTACCTGATTGAATGATTACAAAAGTTCAACAGCTGAGTCATAATTTTGACACAGTCCGACACACATGAACTCGCTCACTCACTTCCATCATCGACAGACGACGAAATAATTATTATCAGCTGTTTTTCCAAGGATGAATAATAATTATTATCCTTTTAGGGCCGGTTTCCGAGCTCGGGACTTAGCTAAGTCCTTTAGCTACGACTTAAACAGCTGGAGTCATAAAATTGGTTTTCCAAAACGGGGCGTAGTCGCAGCTTTTATAACAGTAGTCGTAGTTTTTTTCTCATTCCTATAATTGGAAACGTTTTTCCTTGACGAAATTAGACATTCCTAAATAATTTAAAATAGCTGAAACTTTACACTTTTTTCTCTTTATTTTATTTTGTGTTCAATTTTTTAGTTATTCGGAATTAAATTCAAACGTGACTATGACAATGACTGCGACTACGCCCCGTTTCGGAAAACCAATTTTCTGACTCCATCTGTTTAAAGTCTAGGACTTTGAATCCCGAGCTCGGAAACCGGCCCTAAATGTCCTCCAGCGAGTTTTCCCAGGGATGAGACCTAGTGCATTCGAATTTTTATAATATTATAAACCTACTATCTTCTGAATTTCGTGAGAATCGTTTGAGCCGTTTTCGAGATCCGGTGAAATACAAACATATAAACAGAAATTGCTCGTTTAATAGTATAGGATAATATTGAAAATAAAATAAGTTTCAAAAAGAGAGTAATGTTTCAAGATGTTGTCAGACATGTTATGTGGAACTGACAAAATCTCTTTCATTTCACCTTAATAAGTAGGCCTACAATATAACTTGCGGAAAGAATACATTCTAGAAGGATCAACTAATAATAAATTTGTTTGCAATTTGTCAGATTGGAGGTATCCTAGTGATGCCGTTCAACCACCACCTGTTGCAAGTGAGGAGGACATCTGAGACGCAGTGGGAAACCAACATTATGTTGCCCGTCTCCTTTGCAACTCTACGCATTCCCACCGCCATCGAAGCCAGGAACACTGTCACACTACGTGAGTTCGCAACCTACCTAAATACTATAGTGAGGTCATTAACATTGGTGTTGCTCAAAGTTAGTAGACAGAAGGTTGGTCACTCATCTATAGTATTTTAGTTGAAATGCAATTGGAGTGGGGGAACTGCAGCCGTGACGTAGGCTGTAGTACAGAGTAGGCAGAATATCGCATTCTTGAAAATCATACGGTGACGTATAATCAAACTATATAACACAAACATTTTCTGACATCCGAGCTTTCTGTTTCTGCTTTATAATAATTATCAAAACATTTAAATAATACAAGCATTTTGCCATATAAAAGCCAAAACTTCTCCTCCTAACCTTCCCTTTCAAACCCTTAAGGTTTCTTCATCTTCTAGGTCGTGTTTATACTGTAGTCTGACTATTCATCAGCTTGTGAATTTCGGGGATGAGATATTTTGATTCTCGTAGAACATGTGCTCGATACCAGCATGTGTTCAGTCATAGCCACCTCTAATACGAGGCCGCGGCCTATGATATTGCAACATCGCAGTGTAGGCCTAGAATCAAAGACCTTAAAGAGATATAGACCCACAATGCCTATGCCTTCCCAATGATAGCTCTTACTTGAAATTGAAGGCCGCTATTAGGGTATTTTAGCACGAGATATTATATCTATATATTTGTAATATTATAGATTACAAATTGGTATGTAATAATCTCATAGGTTGCCCCCTCAATGGCCGATTTCAATTCCAAGTACGACACTAGCGCTGCATGTGAGTCTATGCATCTTTAAGGTCTTTGCCTAGAATCTAATACATGAATGGTGAAAAAGATCAGCTGGTATTTTTAAAAATATTTTTCACCAATCATGGGCCTACACTGCGACGTTGCAATATTGTAGGCCGCGGCCTTGTATTAGAGGTGGCTATGGTTCAGTGCATTTATACTAGTAGTTCTGTGAACAGTAGACCTCACGCAGTATTCTCATCCACAAGTACCTGATTGAAACTAATATAGGATCTTATGGAAATACAGCAATAGACTGGCTTCTCCACACATCTGTGTAACCACTTGTCAGCTGATTTATGATGAATAATTCTATAGTCTGATTTTTACTCTAATATTGGCGTATGAAGGAGGCTCCTTTTTCCTTTTATATTATCCTTGAAATGCAAAATTTCCAAAAAAAAACTTGTATATATACGTCGACGCGCAATAATTAAAAAAGGAACATACCTGTCAAATTTCATGAAAATATATTACCGCGTTTCGCCGTAAATGGGTAACATATAAACATTTTAACATTAAGAGAAATGCCAAACCGTCGACTTGAATCTTAGACTTCACTTTGCTCGGTCAATTATAGTCCTCTAGACAGCTGATTTATGATGAATAATTCTAAAGTCTGATTTTTACGGTTATATTGTCGTTCAAAGAGACTCATTTTCTTTTTGTATTATCCTTAAAATGCAAAATTTCAAAAAACCGTATGTATACGTCGACGCGAAATTCACAAAGGAGTATACCTGTCAAATTTCATGAAAATCTATTGCTGCGTTTCGCTGTGAATGCGGAACATAAATATAAACATAAAGAGAAATGCAAAACCGTCGACTTGGATCTTAGACCTCACTTCGCTCGGTCAATAAAAATGAGCTTCTACCTAATGCTTCTCTTCTTATGCTTCTACCTAATGCTCATGAGCAAAACCATGCTCATGCTCTTATGCTCCATGCTCATGTTCATGAGCATATTCTCAGTGCTATTCTCAGAGTTACGGCCCACTGTCTTGATAAAATTAATATAATTTTATTATTACTTATATTAGGTTGATATTTTGTTGTTGTGTTTAGCTGAAGTAGAGCCGAAGAGTCTTCAGGAACTATGCCGCTTCGCGATTCGTCGCATGCTGCGGGAGTCGGGCGAATTGAGACACCCGGAGCTGTGTGACCGCAACGCGGGGAAAATCAGGCGCCAGCAGCGGCGGGTCCCGCAGCGGCAGCGGAAAAGCGGCAGGCCCCGCAGGAGCGGCCATGTCAGGAGATGCTTCGATAACCACCAGATGGTGAATGAGGATATCTACAGAGGTGAGTGCTCAATAAAATTACCTATTTAGGACCGGTTTCTCCAGGAACAAAACTCGTCGTTAGAGCGAGCGTAATCAATAGTTGGCCCTTGACTGACAAAATTGGATTTCACCACACACCGTTAAGGTGCGTACAGACTTACGCTCTGCTCCGCAATCGAACTTCACTCGAGCAGATCGATTGATGATCGAAGGTGGAGCAAGAGTGGAACGCGAACAGAGCGTGTAACAAAGCACGAGCTTGGCAAGTTCCTAGGTCGAACTAACCAATAGTTGCGCATGCACGGTCAACGTTTTTGTTTGTTACTAGTTACGATCTCTTTGTTAGATCATTAAATTATCAAAATTACATAATATAAAGTTATAAATGCATTTATAATAACAGGTACCAGAATATTAGCATTTAGAAGAAAAAAGCCGAACTCCCAACCAAGCCTTTCATCTTTTGAAACATTGACAGACATCACCTTTCATGATAAAACATTCAAATAAATACAATAATCATAATATTTATCATCAATTTATTACATAAACATAATGCATTATTAGGCTACCCAGCAATCCCCGTGTCAGAATATTTTATTCAGTTTGTCAAACGATCAGCTGGATTGAACGTTTCACATACTTGAGGTTAGGTTGTAGCAAAGTAAACAATACGACAAGAGCGCGATCATCCTTCGAACATATTTCGAACCTCTAGCGAACCCTTGCGTAACATCTCGCGTAACGTTCATGATCGGAGCTTTTGCAGAGCGAGTTCGAGGCGCGTATATCTGTACGCACCTTTAGAGCCGTTATAGAGTTAACCGGCCAAATTTGGTCAGTTAACATCTGTAATCTGTCGTTTGGAAACAATGGTGGCGTTCTGTTTACTGTCATGTTGTAAGTAGTTGAGGTTATATGTTGTTTTAATTATCTATTCGCGGCTTTTACGATTGAGAAAAGTTTTATAGACTATTTTGAAGTATTTTTCAATAAGACTAAATGCGTTCTTTCACTGCTTGTGAATGTTCGGTCCCTTTTTTCTTTTGTTAGCTTTAGGCAATCCAACATTGCCAGAATTGCTAGAAGACATCCTGTGACTTTTGAAATGTTATTTATTATAAAAAACAATCTATAGAAAAATTATTAAAACACTATAGCCAAATTTAAATTTACTAAATCATACAACTATAAAAACTGCACTATAAATATTATCAATTACTAAAATTTGTAGGCTAATCTCCACTCAATTTGATAAACAAAACTTGTGGTTTCGGAATCTTGTTAGATTTTCTAGTTTAGGTTTTACATGTTTACAACGTGAAACAAGTGGCTCACTGCCACCCTGATCCACTTAATCTGTCGTTTAGTAACGTAGCATTAGTTTTCAAATCAAGTTGTGAAATCAAATTTCTTAATCATTCGTTAAAGTCATCAGTTAGTGTTAACTGGAGATTACTAAGCGAAGCGTTAACGTGAATTTGGTGAAACTCACCCTCAAAACTTTAGCTTTTCAGTCCCAGAGTTCTATTAGTCAGAAAGTTGTACATAGAATGCCAGCGTCCTATTTTTAGGATCGCTCTTCTTTTACTTCTTCTTGTCTCGTGTTTCCACCAATCAGGTCCATTTTGTACTTTTGTACTGCAGTATAAATTTGAGAAGGGCCAATTTTGGGCATAAACCTGTTGTGCCTTCTCATATAAGTGTAATAACTAGTAGTTCTGCGAACAGTAGACCTCGCTCATGAATAGCCTACAACTTTCAAACTAATGAGAAGGGCCATAAAGAAAGTACAGTATATTGTGAAGATTTATCCATGTCATCTATTATTTTCTCCATTGAAAGTGCTAAAGACATTGTTTCCAGGGACACTGGACTTATAAATGTCTCTCAAGAAGGTACCTTCATATTGTCCCCATATTTACAATATTACAACTTTTCTTACAATCAATAATAAGAAATTGGTCAACTGATAGAAAAATGGAATATGCAGTAGGCAATTTAGACGATGAATCGTCTCACAGACGATAGTGAGACGGAAAATAATTCTAAATAAGATGGGTTTGTTGGTGACAATGACAGGAGGTTGCTAATAATGTTTTTCATGAAAAGTGGATTCAATGTTATGGTTGTGCCATAATAGGCATAAAAGGCATAACAATGTTATGCCTATGCAGAATGTTTATGCTCACAAGTCGGTTTCCGATCTCATACTAAAACGAAAACAAGAGCTAACTAAGCTGTGATGTCTTCGGTAGGTCTAGAAACTATTCATCTATGAAACAGGGAAATATCGTGTTGAAAAGGGAAGAAATGGTGCAATCATGTGAGAATTTTTCTTCAATTAATAAATACAGTATGATTTGGAGCGGCTCAGACGTTTCAAGGTTTACCGCTGACTACTCTTGTCCACTATCGATAGCATTCCAACGATACCATTCATTCAATACAGCACATTTTAGAGCAGCACAATTTATATTAAAACCGGAGGTCTTATCAAAAATCGTTACACATACGTTTCTGCGCCTTGTTTCGAAGAACTTGTATACCAAATTTCATCCAAATCGGACAATAACTGCGACTGTAACTGCGGTACAAACAAACAAACAGACAAAAGCCGATCGAGTCGAAACTAAGACCTCAGCTTCGCTTCGGTCAATTATACTTGACAGAATAAATAAATAACGCATCAAGAAAGTACTGTTCTATAATTGAAACTAGAGATGGGAAGCTCGGATCATTTTACTGATACGGGTCAATCGGTCTCGTTCACTGCCGCGACATCAGACCAGATATGGAATAGACTCGATGGGAAGTCAAACCTCTGAAGCCAATATGTGTGACGTCATACTGGGGCATTCCACGTTATAATTATAATGGCAGTAAAGAAAGATAGGAGAAAACATTGCTGAGTCTCTTAAATTGACTCCATTTTGCCACTGAGTGTACCCATCTGTTACTCAATTCAACCCATTAAATCTGTTCTAATATTAGTTCCACTCCTGGCCTTGTTGTAGGCCCTTCTGCTGAGGGAGGGGACGCCAAACTGGCTCTAGGGCGCCCGGCTACCCTCGACCCTCTTGACCCACATTTGTGTCTGGAGTTTCACCCGTCTCTGGTCTCTTGGGTTTCTATTTTTGCCCCTCCGAAACTTTTCAGGGTCAAAAGCCTCATCTCTCCCAAGAAGTTTTGCGTGAATGGCTGTCCTTCTTTGAGCAGTGGTGAGTTTTGGTCTCTCCACCCACAAACTCGTGACCTACGTGAGTTCCAATCCTGGCCTTTTTACAGGTCGTTCCGCTGAGGGAGGGGACGCCAAACTGCCTCTTGGGCGCTCGGCACCTGGCCACCCTCGACTCAACCTCTTGACCTACATTTGTACCTGGAGTTTCACCCATCTCTGGTCTCTTGGGTTTCTCTTTTTGCCCCTCCGAAACTTTCCAGGGTCAAAAGCCTCACCTATCCCAAGAAGTTTTGCGTGAATGGCTGTCCTTGTTTGAGCAGTAGTCTGAGAAGCTCATCCTTCCTCTCCAGTTGGGATGATGTGATTGAGCTTACATCATACATATATACAGTAGAAGCCTTCTGAATATTGATAGCCTCTACATAAAGGTGCGTACAGACTGTCGCTCTGCTCCGCAACCAAACGTCACTCCAGCAGAGCGATTGATGATCGACCGGGGAACGCGAGAAGATCTAACATCTTCCGTAACGTTCATGATGGGTGCGTGGGCGGTGCGACTGTGGTTCGATGGTGGTACGAGGGCGGTACGAGGGAGGAGCGTGCTCGGTGCGGGTTGGAAGCACGAATATGTGTACGCAGCTTAAGAGTGCAACGGAATTTCCTGTGTTCCTGAAGCATCCATTTCAGATTAAGGAACCTGCCCTGATAGGGCAGATCCCGTGGGTGCGAGGCAACTTATGGAGTTGCCTTGGGGTTTGGTTTGTTCTTGTGGCTCCCACGACCAGCTAGGGAAGTGGAGTCAACCCAGACAGAGCCCCGCACGTCCAGGCAAGGCTAAATACTACAGGAGGGCGCCTGGTATCCTGCAGGCACCGTTAGAGACACCACATAGATGCACCACCCATCAGCACGGTCCACATCACACCTTGGGTTGGCCCAAGAAGTAAGAATATGGCCAAGGAACGCCGACAGATAAAAAAGAAATAAAGAATGGCACCAAGCTAAGTCAATGGAAAAAGTGTCATTCTAGAAATGAAAAGTTCCAAAGCATATTAAGAAGGAGAAGGGTTTTAGAAGAAGGGCTTTGGAAAGGGGGTCCCTTTTAGTCGCCTCCTATGATAAGCAGGGATACTGTGGGTGTATTCTGGTTTACAACAAATTCTTGAGTATGATGTTCGACTCAAAGCTCCCCCAACCCACAGGAGGCGATGATACAAGGATAGCAACACCAATGTTAATCAAATCCTTTACTATTAAACGAGCAATTTCTGTTTATATGTTTGTATTGCACCGGATGTCGAAAACGGCTCCAACGATTCTCACGAAATTCAGAACATAGTAGGTTTATAATATAAAAATTCTATTCCTCTAGGTCTCATCATCCCTGGGAAAACTCGCTGAAGGACATTAAAATGATAATTATTATTCATCCTTGGAAAAACAGCTGATATTAATTATTTCGTCGTCTGTTAATGATGGAAGTGAGTGAGCGAGTTAATGTGTGTGGGACTGTGTCAAAATTATGACTCAGCTGTTGAACTTTTGTAATAATTCGATCATGTACTTAGTGCCGGTTGCAAAAAATCCGGGTTATTTTCAATCCTGATTAATTCCAGTAGATCCATCTTTTTGAAATGGTCTTCTCTGATTTGGTTCACGTGAAATAAATCAGGATTAAAATTTAACCGGCTTTTGTGCAACCGGGCCTTCGTGAGGGAAATTTTTGCATTCCTCTGGGAATTAATCTCAATTTACTGTGATTAGATAGAACATTTGTGTATTAACTATGAATGTTATTATAATTTCTTCTTTCGTAATAAATGTTTTATGCTTTTCTACTCCAGAGCGAAGCTTGGTCCCCGATATTACTTTCATTATAACGTGAACCTTTATAGATGTGAATGTGACCCTAAATTGAATGTCGAATTCAATTTCAGTTGTGTATTGCTTGTTCCAGGGTGCTCGAACAGTCCCCCCTTTGCGTGCCTTCCATTGCAATATGCAATTTCACGGCCTTCGAATGCTGCCGACCATGAGTCGGAGGATGAGGAGGGGGATTATTCGTCATCAGACGATGACGAGGGATTGGCAGAAGATGAGGATGATGATGATGATGATGTGGAGGAGGAGGATGAGGAGGAGGAGGAGGAAGAAGAGGAAGGAGAGAGAAACGCGAAGAGAGCAGAGAGCACTGCAGGAGAGGCTAGTCATTCGTCGATCATCGAGCAACGGCGAAAGGTGAATATAATTGACCTAGTGAAGTGAGTTATAAGGGTAACCGTCCACTGGAACCGCATTCGTTGGATCGGACGAATCTGCCGGCCGTTAATTCGGCCGAATATAGTCGTCTATTGGAACCGTTTACGTCAGTCTAGTTCAGTAGTTGGCTGGTTGCCAATTATTGAATTAACTACTATCATAGCCACCAACATATTTCATAAACAATGATTATATTGAGATTTTGAAATTTGGATAGACAAATATCCACTAAATTATTCGTTACAATAATCTTACCTTCAGATCCTATTTGTTCAGCAATCTTTGTCCACAGATTCCTTTGAACATCAAATGATATCTTTTGTCTCGCATATCCCACGATGGAACATACTCTTGAACCAATCTTATCAACTTTTCATTGTCTATAGTTACAACTTTATTAAACAGAACAACTTCAAAAAACAAACAAGACCGTGAAACAATTTTAGGTTAGGAACACTTTGTTGTCTCAGCTCGACTAGTTAGTTCGGCCGGAAAATCTCATTCAATTAGGATAGAAAAATTGATCGGCCGGAGGCGGCCGTATGAATCTGTTGCAATGGACGAGCATCTATTCCTTTCTTTGTTGGGGGATCGAGTTCTGTGGTTTTCGACCGATGCTAGTTCTTACGAAAACGGTTCTAGTGGACAGCCCACCTTAGGCTCAACTCACACTTATGCGTCTCAAGTCTAGAAGAAACTGCGACTCTAGTCTCTTCTCGAAGCAGCATGTGTTATCAAATGATCAAATGATGATACTCAGACCAGTCGATTCTAGCATAGAGAAACAATAGCATAAGTAGATATCCCATGGTATAGGGCATTTATGTCGCAAATTTTACTGTTATCTCAAGCCGATAGTTCATGTAATTCTTTCCCGTGAAGCTGTGTGACACTGGTAGTCTCTCATATTGTGCCCTTCATACACTCTCACCCCAACAAAACATTAAAAATCGACAATAATCAACAGTAATCGGCCTGAGATAACAGTAAAAGTTGCGACATAAACGCCCTATACCATGGGATATCTACTTACGCTATTGTTTCTCTATGATTCTAGTCTCCGCGACCTCACGACTGTGAGACTGAGTCGAACATGTTGGTCGAGCCTCGACTTGAGTTGCATAGTACCATGCATTTTTAATAGAAGTGATGTTTTATCATTTTAGATAAGAGTCAGATGGAAATAAATTGGAAGTTGCATTTGTTCTTATGCTAATTAATGAAAAATTATTATTAAACAAAAATCCCAATTAAATGCTGTAAATCACCCCGAAGACTTCTGCTACTGCAAATATTGACAACAGGGTAAACAGCTAGATGAAAATTCGATGATTTACTACATTTTATTGGGATTTTCGTTTAATAATGATTATACAATAATGAGTATTAGATAAGACAATGGGCCATATGAATAAAACCAAAGCATATGCTCATGAGCATGAGCATGGAGCATAAGGTTTTGCTCATGAGCATTAGGTAGAAGCATAAGCATTTGCTCATTTTTATATGATTATGCTTTACCTTATTCTCTTACCTTATGTTCCTGAACTCTGGAGCAAATGCTCATCATTTTAAAGATTTTTCATCAGCTGATTCGCCTTTGTGGCCTTACTTTGTTTCTATAGCTCACGTAAGCGCTAAATATGCAAGTAGGAGACACCGCTTGTGTTTGCGTCGTCTGCTCTGTTTTCTATTTATGAATTAAGTTTTAGGTTAGTTGAGTTTAGAATTTTATTTATTTATTTATTTATTAGATAGAGCGAACAATACAATAGTCGGAAAAGAAAAAACAGGCTATTGCCCAAAACTTCTTCAATTTCCTGATTTTGTCACAAATCGTCCAAATATTATGTAGAGGTTATGTTCACTTCAATTTCAACACCAAATCTTCAATCTGAAACTATGAATCAGAATAAAACAAAGAATTTCAAATTTAGATAGATTGATAATGAAACTTCCGTTAAAACAAAAACCAAACTTCAAATATTCACAAAATATAGAATAATAGCGTATAGAATAATAATTTTGAAATAATAGCGTTAAAAAAATGTCATCTCTATAATAATCTTCAACATAATCGTATAATATCAATAGCCTTCATAATAATCGTCTACACTCTCATCTTCTTAAATGCCTATTTCTTTTTTTGTGATGGCTATCTTTATATCAGATATCTTTTGTATTCATGTTCTCATGCATGAATGTTCTTAACTGAGTTTTTCCAAGCCGAGTGATTCCCCGCAATGGCCCGGTTCCGTGGCCGCCCCGTTCACCAGACCTCACTGCGTGTGATTTTTTCTTGTAGGGTTACCTAAAAAGTAAAGTATACGAAGAAAGACCTCATACTGTTGGTGAACTGAAGGCAAGAATCCGGCTAGAAATTGAGAGAATTCCTCAGCCTATGCTTCGTGATGTTATGAACAGCTTTGCAAATCGCCTGTGCGAATGCCGTACTCGGAAAGGCCGCCATCTTGCTGATGTTATTTTCAAACAGTGACTATTTTCAATGTTTCTTAAATGCTTTTTAATGTAGAAAAATATTTTATGAATATAATTTTGATATCTACGTCCGTTCATTTTTTACACCTATTTCAAAAATGTGGGATTGACTGCCGCACCCTGTATTTAAGTGGAGGATGTCTCCGAAAGATGGGGATAAGAGCATGGAGACGAAAGGCATGTGACCGTGATGTGTGGAGGGCTCTAATGCGAGAGGCTAAAGCTCACATCGAACTGTAAAGCCAGAAGAAGAAGAAGAAGCTATCTTTTGTATTTATTCTTTTGTAGGAATAATGGTGATATATATCATGATTGAATCTAAAAAGAGTTTTATAGTTTTGCTCACGTTTATTCATAGAAAATGAAGCAAATGCTCCATATTTTAGAAGTATAAGCAAATGTTCAACTTTATTCATATGGCCCAATATCTGAGCAAGAAATCATATTTTTCTGACAACAGAGCAAAGCGAGAGAGAGATAGCGCTATCCGCTTTGTTGAATGATTTACAAGGATAGCAATATCATTGCTAATCAAACACTGCCATTTTAACGTGGACCTCATTATAGTTTTCTGTCTTCGAAATGTTTTACTTTCCTTGCCCTATTACCATAGGTAAGGAAAGTATTGCTTTCCGAAAAAAATCAAGGTACCCCAATATCTAAATTTCTATACGTTTCAAGGTCCCCTGAGTACAAAAAAGTGGTTTTTGGGTATTGGTCTGTGTGTGTGTGTGTGTGTGTGTGTGTATGAGTGTATGTGCGTCTGTGTACACGATATCTCATCTCCCAATTAACGGAATGACTTGAAATTTTGAACTTAAGGTCCTTCCTTTACAAGGATCCGACACGAACAATTTAGAACAAATCCAATTCAAGATGGCGGCTAAAATGGCGAAAATGTTGTCAAAAACAGGGGTTTTCGCGATTTTCTCGAAAACGGCTTCAACGATTTTGGTCAAATTTATACCTAAAATAGTCATTGATAAGCTCTATCAACTGCCACAAGTCCCATATCTGTAAAAATTCCAGGAGCTCCGCCCCATCAATGCAAAGTGTGATTTTAGATTCCCAATTATCAGTCTTCAGATACAATTTGCACAAAAAAATTCAAGTGGAAAAGATTGAGCATAAAAATCTCTACAATAATTAATGTTCAGTGACATTTTCACCTAAAATTTAAAATAAGCTCGAAATTCGAGAAAATAATGCAAACTGTTGGCAACTGTTGATTCTATTAAATGATTCACTATGAAGAGATAGCAGACTTCGTGTGTCTCCAGCGTTATTGTCCTGTCACCAGCTGGCAGATCTTTGAATAGTAAACTTGAGATGCGCGTGTACACTTGCGTCAGGTGATAAATTTTCAAAACGGCAAGGAAAGTTGTATGAGTGCGCCACACCAGATTTTTAATCAACTTTTTTCTTTCAGGTGGCCAAACGCGAGAAATTCGACAGTGGTGTTGGGGATGAGATGGCAAACGGAAAGGGTCTCTCCTCTGAGGAGGAGGAGGAGGAGGAGGACCATGAAGAGGAAGTGTTGGAGACGTGGTGTGGAGACAGAGTTCATTATTTAGATCGTGGCGTCAAAACTCTTTCAAATGATGACGTCACTACAAGTAGTGGACTTGACTTGGACGCCAGTCAGTGGGCTACCTATGACCGGGTCATGCGCGACGGCATAATGGAGTTACCCCTCCCCTCCAGACTCAAGTCGTATCTCAACTTCAACAGGGAGTCTTAAAGTTGTTTCTTTCTTCAAAATTCATTGTTTTTCTATATATTGTTTGAGTGTTTCGAAGATATAAATAATATGCTTCAAATTATTATGCTATGTTGGAGTGAATGGAAACTGTGATTAAAAATATGCTTCGAATCATTAGGCCATGTTGGAGTGAATGAAAATTACCGATGGAGGATTCTTCAATGTTTGTTTCCATTAGGAACTGCCTTATAATCACTTTTGAACATTTAAATCACGACATTGCAGTCTGATATTTATAAATAAAAGCTATTAGCTTCTACCATAGAGAAACAATAGTGTAAGTAGATATCCCATGTTATAGGGCGTTTATATCGCAACTTTCACTGTTATCTCAAGCCGATTACTGTCTATGTTTACTGTTTTGACCGGGTAAGAGTGTATGAACGGCACAATATGAGAGACTACCAGCGTCAGAGAGCTTCACAGGAAAGAACTACGTGGACTATCAGCTTGAGATAACAGTAAAAGTTGCGACATAAACGCTCTATACCATGGGATATCTACTTACGCTATTGTTTCTCTATGCTTCTACTCACATTAGTGGAGCGGCTTCGGAAACCTGAAAAGCGTTCCGAAAACTGTGTCCACAAAGAGTAAGAGCTAAAAGCTTTTATTTATAAATATCAGACTGTGCTATGTTGTAATTTAATTGTTCTAAAGTGTTGGAGAATATTATGTGGAATAATTAACATGGTGTGAGATGAATATTATGTTGAATTCGACTGATTTTTGAGTCGTGAGTAGTTTAAAGAATTTTTATGTAAGTGAGAATATTGTTAATATTGCTGGAGAATATTATGTGAAATAATTAACATGATTTGAGATGGAAATAATGTCGAAGTGGACTGATTGTTGAGACGTGAGTGGTTGAAAGAATGTTTATGTAAGTGAGAATATTGTTAATATTGTTGGAGAATATTATGTGAAATAATTAACATGTTGAGATGAAGATTACGTTGAAGTGGACTGATTATTGAGACGTGAGTAGTTGAAAAATTTTTATGTAAGTGAGAATATTGTTAATGAAATGTGATGTAGTGCAAAGACGTTTAAGTGATTTAACTTAAGACTTTATACGAGTGTGAATTAGAGCCAGACGATAATTACTATATTAAGTGCCGGTTGCACAACAGCCGGTTAAATTTTAACCGTGATTAATTCCATGAGAACTAATCAGAGAAGGCCTTTTTGATAAGACGGCTTCTCTGATTGGTTCTTGTGAAATTAATCATGGTTAAAATTTAATCGGCTGTTGTTAAACCGGGACTAAGAGTGTTTTCAGACGGTGTTTTTAGAGTCGGCCTGAGGTTTTCGCCTGGAAAAACGTTCAATGTGGTCTGGCCCTAATTGTAAATGGAATGTGATTTTGTAGTGCAATGATTTTGAGTGTTTTTGATGTTTGAGTTGAATTATGTTGAAGTGAGCTGATTTTTGAGAATTGTTTGAGTATTTATCGAGGATTGTTTGACGCTTCATTTACATAGAATACAGTCATATTATTACTGGGATGTGATAAGTGAAATTATGTTGAAGTGCAATGAACTGATGTATGAGAAATTATCGGAAGTTTATGCTTCCTATTACAAAATTATTACTAGAGTGTGTGATGTTATTGATCAATAGATGTTTAATTAAATTAAATTTATGTACTGATGTAATTATATAAAAATTGAAAACAAAGTACCCCGTTTTCTACTTTATTTATAAAAGTTGAAAACAAGGTACTTTGATTTTCAATTTTAATATAAATACGAGTAGCCCTTACCAAGAAAATTAATACTGATGTCTTGTAAAATGATGTGTAATGTATCGAGGATATGGTGAACTATCTTTGCCTGGTTCATACCAAGAGTGATCAATTGCTATCTATGATATATTACTATAATTAGTGTATTTAATGATGCTTAAGTTTTCGTCAAATAAATGTTCAATGTAAATTGTATTGAGAATGTCAGGCTTTCAAAATCATCTTCGCTGTGTTGCTTTTAAACGATTTTAATCCTTAGTGGGTGCTATGATGTAATTTAATACATGTGTTTTTGTGTGAAAAATTGTAATAAGCTACTTTGATTTTGTAAAGTCACTGATTCGAGAAAAAGTTGAGACTTCTTTGAAGAAAATCTTTGAAGTTTTAGTTTGAATTCTACAATATTCTATATTTGAAATATTTATAAATTCTTCTAGAAACAATCAGCCCCGCACCAATCTTCAACATTAATTTATTTATTTGAATATTGTCATCATGATTTGTGTCATCATAAATTATTGTCGAGTCCTCATGGATGTGTTTGTTCTCATTAATAATGATGGCCTACCTTTTTTAGAAATTTAGCACCGCTTACCGAGCTCGGGATTTAGCTAAGTTCTAGACTTTAAACAGCTGGAGTCAGAAAATTGGCTTTCCAAAAGGAAGCATAGTCATAGTCCACGTTTAAATTAAATTTAAAAAAAAAAACTAGAAAATTGAACACAAAATGAAATAAAATGAAAATAGTGTAAAGTTTCAGCTATTTTGAATTGTTTAGAAATGTTTAATTTCGTCGAGGAAAAACGTTTCCAATTATATAAATGAGAAAATAAAGATTTTATAATAAAAAACTGCGACTACGCCCCGTTTCGGAAAGCCAATTTTCTGACTCCAGCTGTTTGAAGTCTAGAACTTAGCTAAATCCAGAGCTCGAAAACCGGCCCTTAAAGATCTAAACTGTATTTGTAAACCTTGACATGAAGACACATCATATTCAATTACGTATTAGAGCTCTACTTGATTCAAAAACCTGAATTTTATCTATGATATGGATGATTCAAAGAGTAATAATTCACTGTTAATTCACTAAACTGTAGAAGAATGCCTGTTTATAACATTAATAAATTACAATCATGTAATTATGAGAGAAGATAGCCTTGTTGTAGATTGTAGTATCAGAAAATAATATACATTAAGGGCTGTTTGCACAGTATAGATTGCTAAACTCGATTAAGTTAATCGAGTTTAAGTTAATATAGAGATCGGTTTTCTCAGTGCATTTACTATTCCAGTTTAAGTTGAACTAGTTTAGCGTTAAGTTGGTAATAGAAAGCCACCGTTTATAATATCAGAAAGGCTGACTTTTACAGGAAATTTGTTATTTGTTTACAAACCATCAATAAATTGAGGTTATGTAGCTACTATTTCCTAGTTCAAAATCCACAGAGCTGTAAGCTGTATGGTAATAAAAGTGAAAAGCGATCAAAAATTACGAAATGCTATATTACAAACTTATATTTAGTAGGCACCAAAAAAAATATTTTAGAATGTTTTAAAAGAAGCAATTTTTTTCGCTTAAATTTACTACGGTCTTCCTCGTTTATTAGAAATCTCTCGAAAGCAAAATATTTCAGTTATGTGTTATTAAAAACATGTTTCCTAATCAAAGACCTCTGTCAAAAATTGTCTTATTTTCTATCAATTGGTTTATTTAATCAAATATAGGATTGGCAGTTGCTTTATTCAAGAAAACCGTTAAGAAAGTTCTCTATCATCCCAGAAATTTAAATCATTCGTTTTTGCCCAATTTTTCTCAGTTTTGAAATTTCTTCGCAGTCATCTTTATCAATCGCATTAAAAACTTCTATTAATTCCTCCATTACAATTATTTTTACATTCAAATAATGATTTACTATAAATTAAATATTATTATCGTCTACAGAAGCATTAAAAACAACCGTCGAAAAATAATTTACTATTAGCTGTTTCCCCATCAAATCTTTACAGATATCAAGTTGATCCAAATTATTTGGTTTAAACCTCCTGCTTTGAAGGTTTAAACTTTCCCAGAATTTAAACTCAATACAAAGTTTAAACTGATACTGTGTAAACGGAATTTTAGTTGAAACAAAAAAAAATCCAGATTTGGTTTAAGCTTTAGCTTAAACTTAAACTGTGCAAACGGCCCTAAGTAACAATTTGTACGAACTGTTGTCAATAACTTGAGTTGGAAAGTTAGTTAGGGTTATGAATGAATAGTAAACGCTTCGCTCTCCAACACCAACTAACATTATTTCATTAGCCAAATAATCACTAATTAATGTTCATTATAAGTTTACATTAACTGTGATATGTTAGCGATGTATGTTTAAATGTTAGCAATTAGAGTGAAATATTACTAGAGTAAGGGTTTGATGGTTTGTATGTTTTCTAAAGTACCGTACTGTAATTTAAGAGCGTTGAAGGTTGGACTTTATGGATAACAATATTAAGGTACGGTAAATTTTGTAAGCGTTAGACTGATTGTTCAGGTTTAAGAGAGGTTTTTTGAGAAATATAAATAAAATGTGTTAGATTCATAACGGTTTTATTGATTATTATTGTAGTTTAACCGACTCAGGGCCATAAGCACCTTATGTTTAACGCTGAACAGCTTATGTTTAACGCTAAGGTTGCACTTATCATCCTATACTATTAAACGAGCAATATCTGTTTAGATGTTTGTATGTTTTGTATTCCACCGGATCTCGAAAACGGCTCTAACGATTCTCACGAAATTCAGAACATAGTAGGTTTATAATATAAAAATTCGATCGCACTAGGTCTCATCCCAGGGAAAACTCGCTGAAGGACATTAAAAGGATAATAATTATCATTCATCCTTGGAAAAACAGCTGATAATAAATCATTTCGTCGACTGTTAATGATGGAAGTGAGTGAGCGAGTTTATGTGTGTGGGACTGTGTCAAAATTATGACTCAGCTGTTGAACTTTTGTAATCATTCAATCAGGTATACTTGCAAAAAAGCCGGTGCTATTTTCAATCCTGATTAATTCCAGTAGATCCATCTTTTTGAAATGCTCTTCTCTGATTTGGTCCACGTGAAGTTAATCAGGAATAAAATTTAACCGGCTTTTGTGCAACCGGGCCTTTGTATGGGAAATTTTTGCATTCCTCTGGGAATTAATTTCAATTTACTGTGATTAGATAGAATATTTCTGTATGAACTATGAGTGTTATTATAATTTCTTCTTTCGTAATACATTTTTTATGCTTTTGTACTCCAGAGCGAAGCTCGGTCCCCGATATTAATGTGTTACATACAGGGTTTAAACGAACAGCTGGCATTTCTCCGTTTAAACCGAGTAGCTGCTGCTTATGGGTCTTAGGAACACATTATGATATATATGCAACCATATCTGCAAGTAACATGGAAGGTAGAAGACCTCCTGGTAGAGTAAACCAAGGTTGAGGTGGATGGATGCAGTTGCCGGAGATGCAAGAGTTGTTGGGGTCAGGAATTGGAGGCGTGCTGCCATGGATAGAGTGGAATGGAGGCAAATGTTAGAGGAGGCCAAGATCCGCTTTTGATCGTCGAGCCAATGATGATGATCTGCAAGTAAACGTGGTTTAGTTTTAAACGTAGATTGTGCTAGTTTAAACCATCAGCTGACAATTGAAATGCATAATAAATGCAATCATACATTAGATTGAACGGGTTTAGTCAAACCAACTTCTGAGAAAGCGACCTATATTGTAAACTATGCAAGAATATGAGAAGGAGAAGCAGAAGAAGAAGAAGAAGATAGTGATAAATAAGAGGATTTGTGTGATCAGATGTTAATCAAATTGCATTGCATTATGTTTTATTTGCAGAAACTGGCATTCTTCAGTTAATCAAATTTGTTGTACTGTTTGCCAATCAAGATATTTAAACATCACATCGCTTTTTTCTTTCAATGAAATAAGTTTCATAATATTGCTGAAAATAATTCCCAGTGTTTTTCTACGACGCTACTAGCTGCATTTACATATTTTTGAGATAAATAATGAGAGGTGTGCTAGTATTATGTTTTTTCTTATTCTTAGTGCCAGAATGGATCCTTGTAATCTCTGTAAGAATAATATTTTAATATATTTCAATTTGAAAAATTATATCAGTTTAAAGCTTCACTGCTCAACACTTTTGTGAGAATCACTTTGAGCTGTTTGCATTTGAAGATCTAACTTCGGTACTGGTTTTATGATGCCAACACAACACAAAATTTGCAATATTTTCAATATTTGATAATCCTTATAATAGGAGACCCATAATTATCATCCTAGAAATCATAATAAATTTATTGTTATACTCATTCTCAGGCCTTCACTTCATAGAAAAAATCATTCAATAATATAAATGAATCAAGGAGACATTTGACTATCGTAGGCTACTCTATGTATTTGTGTAGGCCTATGTTTTATACATATTTTTGCAGGACTTCTTGAAAGTTTTATTATGTAGAATATAATATGGAGGGTACTATAATAGTCAACCGCACGAAAATGGTCCGACGGAAATTGGAACAGATGAGTTGATCAACGTTGTCCACAGCTGATTATAACTTAGATTAATTTAATTAAAATTTTTACTAGTAGTTCTGTGAACAGTAAACCTCACGCAGTATTCTCATCCACAAGTACCTGATTAAAACTATAGACCTTATGGGAATACAGCAATAGACTGGCTTCTCCACACATCTATGTAATCACTTGTCAGCTGATTTATGATGAATAATTCTATAGTCTGATTTTTACTCTAATATTGGCGTATGAAGGAGGCTTCTTTTTACTTTTATATTATCCTTGAAATGCAAAATTTCAAAACACCTTCTATATACGTCGACGCGCAATTAAAAAAGGAACATACCGGTCAAATTTCATGAAAATCTATTACCGCGTTTCGCCGTAAATGCGCAACATATAAACATTTAAACATTAAGAGAAATGCCAAACCGTCGACTTGAATCTTAGACCTCACTTCGCTCGCTCAATTATACACCTAACGAATTGGCAACATCTATGGGCACTACCTCCGTAAACAAAGCCATAGTGCATTCTGGTGACTTCAGCACAGGTAGGGAGGGCTCCTACACCAATATAATTTTGTTGATTTCAGCTGATCTATATCAGCTAGTGTTTTTATTGGCATAGGAGCACTACCTGTGCTGACGTCACCATCAACCACCTGTCATACACTATGGCTTCGTTTACAGAGTTATTGCTATGGGTTAGTTAGTACTCAGACGTTCCAATTTCCATCGGACTATTTTCGTGCGGTCAACTATAGTGATTCTATGTGATAAAAGTTTACAGTTTATTTTTTGTGCTCCGGTGTACTCTGTGATTGTGAGATCAATAATTAAAAATTGTCATCATCTCTTACAAATTACTCAGTTGCACAAAAGCCGGTTAAATTTTAACCGTGACTAATTTCACGAGAACCAATCAGAGCAGCCGTCTTTTCTCAAATACCTTTTCTGATTGGTTCTCGTGAAGTTAATTACGGTTAAAATTTAATCAGCTTCTGTGCAACCGGGCCTTAATGCTTCCAATTCAATCAATGCTGACAGTTTGAAGTGGATCTGAGTGTAATATTTTTTGCTATTTTCAACAACCAATATTTTCTTGAAATTTATGAAATCAGGGTTACTTAATTTTATTTATAAAATAGAATTATAGTACCCTTTAAATAATAAAATAGATCAAGAATACAAATTATTACAACTAGTTTCAGAGTTCACATACCATCTTCAGGTTATAAAATAAATTTCAAATAAAAAATCAATAAATTTGGAAAATGGTGTGAACACTGAAAATATAGTGCGGTCCACGTTATAATGACAGTATTTGATCAACTTTGGTTTTGCTATCCTTGTCTATCATTCGACAAAGCCGGTGGTACTATCCTTTTCTAGGTCCACAACAATGCCAATTATGTTTTTGACAGTGTAGAAATATAACTAATTAATGCGGAGAATCGGCAACGCTATTCTTATATATTCACCCACTGCCATTATAACGTGGACCTCACTATAGTTGTTATAATTTGTATGCTTAATCTATTATTTTCAAAAAAAGGGTACTGTAATTCTATTTTATAAACCAATATAATATTTATCAATATTTTCAAATTGATATTGATTCGATTTACACCGTGATTCAAAAAGAGTACCACAACTTTGAAAATTGATAACTCTGCAAAGAATAAACGGAGAGTAAAGCACTATCTGTCATCAATTTGAGGAAGCTCTGAAGTTTTTTCAGTTCCTTATTTAGTCCCATTGGCACTCATCTGTCCGTGCCTATTTGAATGAAAACTATCCGAGGCAATGGATCGGCTGCTAAGCAGCTCGAGACAGAGCACTTCATCACTGGCCTCCAAGAAGCCCTGACCTCACCCCCTGCGATTTTTTTCTATGGGGCTACGTTAAAGATAAAAGTGTATCGACCGCCTCTACCAGCTCATTGAGGAGCTCAAACAAGGAATAACAGCAGCTATACAAACTGTTACGCCCGATATGCTACTGAGGGTGTGCAACGAGTTCGAGTATCGTATTGATATCACTCGAGTGTCTGGAGGGGGTCACACTGAACATTTTTGTGAACTTGTTTTCTAGTGGGGAAAAACTTAATTTAATACTCTTCATTTTGATTTACAACCCAAGTTTCTATTATGTTTCCTTGATTAAATACAGATTTTCAAAGTTGTGGTATTCTTTTTGAATCACTCTGTATATTGATTTACTATATTTATGTTGATTCGATTGATCGATATGTGGACAGGGCCCTACAGGGCCAACGATAACCGACCAGAAGTCTGACGTGAAGAAGGACGTGGCTGACATCAATGCTGCTTCCCAGAAGGACAAAATCGATTTGCGAAAAATCATCGATATTTTGACCAAACGAACCGCCAAGCAGCGAATTGCCATCAAAAACAGGCTTACAACACCACCTATAAACAGGTAAACCAACCTTTACAAAACTTCTTATTTTTATTTTTTAAATTGTTTCATTAAAAAAACGGTACTGTAGTGTGATGAATAGTATAAATCTTGAATGAATATGAATAGTGAGATCCACGTTATAATGGCAGTGTTTGATTAGCAATGGTATATTGCTATCCTTGTCTATCATTCAACAAATTGCATAGCGCTATCTCTTTCTCGCTTTACTCTGTAGCCAGATCGTCTTTTAACAATGTAGGATTAATAAACAAAATATTTCATCTTAAATTATGAAAATTCATTTTGAAATTATTCAAAAATATAATTTCTTGCTTAATAAGATGTAATTAATTATTCTAAACGAGAATGAACAGTTAATATTACTTCACTTTTTGTGTAGTTGAGAAGTCGATATTGTGGTAATTATTCATATTGAATGAAAAAGACTAAGAAATTGTCAAAAAACTACAGATTTGAATCTGTGGTTTTTGACAATTTCTTAGTCTTTTTCTTGGAATATTACTTCAATAAACCTGTATCAGCTACAGTCTATAGAAGGCATTGACAAAACAGAGAATCGGCAACGGTTTTCTCCTATCTTTCTCCACTGCCATTAAAACGTGGACCTCACGATAGTAGATACTGTAGACTTGGATCTTCTACATAGTTTACCTTTCAGCACACCTTAATAATGAGAATGAATAAATGGCGTCTTAAAAAATACACTAATAATACCTATAAATAAAGACCTTCAAGGAACTAACGTTTTTGTTGTACAGTATAATATGACATACCAGTTTTTCTCCTATCTTTCTCCACTGCCATTATAACGTGGACCTCACTATAGTACATTAATTCACTCAATAAAATTTAGAGAGTAAATAGAAACCAAAAGTTTGTTGTTATTAAGTCCCGTGACTCCCATAAGTAATTAAAGATCATCTCTCCCCTCCTCATGGCGGCTTCATATCATTTGGAAACGATATAAGTACCAGAGGTTTAAAGAGCAAGAATTTTTCCAAAAACCTATTTGGAAACTACAGTCAAAATCTATATTAATAAAAGCGAAATGGCAATCACTCTCTGACTGACTCACTCACTCACTCGCAGAACTAAAAATCTACCGGACCAAAAACGTTGAAATTTGGTAGGCATGTTCAGTTGGCCCTTTAGAGGCGCATTAAGAACGGATTTGGAAAATTTCCAAAGATACGCCCAAAATCTGCGTTTTTCCAGCGTTTTCTCAGCTATATCGAGAAAATGAACAGAAAATTTTCAAATTCAGTACAGAAGCTAAGCTAGGGTGTAATAATGTTGTGTTGGCAGGAATTTGCAATGATGTCAAAGATACGCCCAAAATTAGCGTTTTTTGCTTTTTCTCAGCTTTATCGAGAACAAATTAACAGAAAATGTTCAAATTTAGTACAGAAGCACAGCTAGGGTGTAATAATGTTATGTTAGAAGGAATTTGCAATAACGTCGAAGATACGCCCAAAATTTGCGTTTTCTCAGTTCTTTCATCAAGTAATAGACAGAAAATGTTCAAATTTGGTACAGAGGTTTATCTAGGGTCTAAAAATTTTGTGATGAGGTGACTTTAATATTTCATCAAAGATACGTCCAAAATCAGCGTTTTTCTGCGTTTTCTCAGTACTTTGATTTTCTGATGGAATGAAGCATGCTCAAATGAAAAATGCAGGCGAGCGAAGCGAGCCCGCTGATCTCATTTTTGGACGATCCAGTCGGAGGTCCAGGGGGCGGAGCCCCCTGGCAAGACGGACATGGCGAGCGAAGCGAGCCTGACGGCTAGTCAACTATAAAGAATAATTATAATAGGGTATGAATGATTGGGTGTTTTCCCATCTTTTTAGTTGCATTTAATAATAATAATAATAATAATAATAATAATAATAATAATAAAATTCATTTGTTTAATCCATAGATTCATTTATTTCATTTTTTTTCAGGAACAACTCTCCTGTATTGAACCTATCTTTATTCCTACCAATAAAACAAAGAGCCTCTAAAATATATACACCTGGTAGTGGGAGAATCTTTTACTCTTTGAAATAATATCTACAACTTGCTCTAATAGATTCACCCACCATCACTCTAACTGCCCACTTTTGAATCCTAAATATATGTATTGCATGAGTTGAATTGCCCCAAAATATAACACCGTATGAAAGAAGAGAATGGAACACAGCAAAATAAACACTTCTAAGCGTTCCTGCATCCAGCAATTTCTTCACGGTTCTTAGAACAAATACTGCTGAGTTTAGTTTGCTTTTTAGCTGGTCTAAATGAGGTCGCCAGGAGAGTTCAGAGTCTAGCACTACTCCAAGTACCTTTGCTCGTTTGCTGAACCTATGTTTCCATCTCTCGTATCCAATACTGCTTCCCGAGCCGTCCTGAATGGAATCTGCATATTCTTATTGTAATTTAGTACCAACATATTTGAGGCCAGCCATTCTTCTAGTTTCTGAAGGGCTTCAGACACATATACATGGATATAAGAACTTGTCAAACATAAATTTACACAGAAGTTGTCTAGTACAGAGTAAAAATTGAATAACTGTAAAAAAATACATTTCATTAGTAAACTATGTTACCTGTTACAGTCTCTACCAGCCACCCTATCGGGCATCTCGGACGGTAAACTGAAGTTTTTGCTGATGAGACTGCTTTATTCTCCGGCCGAATATGCGGCGAGAACCATCAGATTTTCGCTAAAATTTGACCAAGATTGGTCCTACATGAGTGTTCTATGCACCACCAATGCTGATCAGCTGCATAAAATTGTCGATACTTACAAACGAGGTTGGTACTCTATTCAAATTTAAAAGAAAGGACTAAGGTACCTACGGTTGGTTGAAGCAAAATAATCAAAACTCTTCGGCTATTCATTCAAAAAAGATTTAAACATTGACATGATTGAGAGAGGCAAAACATGTGACCCCATGTTTTAACTACATTCCTCTCCCAAATTGAGACCAATATTATTTTAAATTTTGTTTGGACTCTTTGTCTTGAGGTGTGATCAAATCATATACAGAGTGGGTGATAAGTCCGAGAACTGCTTAATATCTCATACACAAAGGTAATTTGACGGTGGGTGTGATTGGAGATCCTACTAAAATTGAAAATACTACTTCACTATCACTTCAATAATCTGGTCCGCCATCTTGGATCCGCCATATTGAATGCAACTTTGTTTTTTTCAAATGGGAAGGTGGTCATGCAATACATGATTTCGATACGGAATTTCAAGAAAAAATGAATGACGAAAACCGCATATCGATATCTCAAACCGTTCTGAAGATATTCACATTATTAATCAGTACTATTCAAAGCAGAAAGGGGATGAAAAAGTATGTGAACGTCACAGTATCTCATGGAAAATAATGTGATTTCAAGGTGTGTGTGATTGGGGATCCTACTCAGACGAAGATACTACTTTTCTATGAATTCGAAAATCTGGTCCGCCAACTTGGATCCGCCATATTGAATGCAACTTAATTTTTTTTTAAATAGGAAGGTTGTTATGCGATTTTGTCAAAACAAAATGAACGACGAATACCGCGCATCGATATCTCAAACCGTTTCGAAGATATTCACATTATTAATCAATACCACTTATCAATTTCATTTCTGATTTGATGGTATTGAATTTTAATGTGAATATCTTCGAAACGGTTTGAGATATTGATGTGCGGTATTCGTAATTCATTTTGCCTTGAAATTCCGTATTGAAATCATGTATAATAAATATGACCACCTTCCTATTAAAAAAAAAAACAAAGTTGCATTTAATATGGCGGACAAGATTTTTGAAGTCATAGTAAAGTAGTATTTTTAATGTGAGTAGGATCCCCAAAACAAAATTGAAAATAATATTGGTCTCAATTGGGAGATATTTTCAACTATTTTGTATGTTCTGATTTTCTTCTCATCTTTCTCTTTCATAATTACTTTTTTTTGGGTACTGTACTCAATATTTTTGACGTGTCATATACTACCAAGCTTTGCTTGATTCTGTAGTGTTATATGACGAAAAGTAAACTAAACTGAGCCAAACTAAACTTCGGCTATTTATTCAAAACTGTCTTAATCATTGAAATGATAGAGAGAGAGAGAAAGAAAACAGATGAACCCTTAACTACAATCCTCTCCCAAAAATTGAGACCAATAATTTCAACTTATTTCCAATTTATTGGGTTCTTATGTCTTATTTTTGCTGATCATGCTCGTTAATTACAATATTCATCATCTAATATTCTTATAAAAATAGATGCTGTTGTTAAAATATTACAGTTTACAATCAGGACTTAGTTGATGAGCTTAACCAAAAAATGAAAATAGATTCAGGGAAAAAATTCTTGAGGCAAATGATAGAGCAAGTAACTGGTGAGGTGAGTCATTTAAATTATCAATTATATTAATAAAATTTAGAACAAATCGAATATTAATTAGAACATTTTCAATTTTAAACTCATTCCAATTTGCTTTGAGAAATGTTAACTCATCTGAGGGAAATGCTACACTCCCTAAAGGTTGTATTTTGGAAGATACCATATTTCTTCACTTTAAAATATTATTGAAACTAATACTGATTGGAACATGTGTCATATCGATAACAATTTTAATAACAATTGACAATGATTAGGAACATATTTATTATAAATACAGGTCATAATATTGACAAAAAATTCAAAATAGTTCACTTTTTTTATGTTTTTCACACGACATGCATTCAAATATTTAAGTAAATAATGAAATTCTTTTACTTACTGATTGTAGTACTTTCTACCGCCTCGCGATAATTTTCAACAGTGTTAAAGTAACACAGTAAGTAAAAGTTTTTGATTATTTACTTAAATATTTGACTGCATGTCTTGTGAAAAACATAGAAAAAACGTGGGTCAATACATCGCAGCTCGGAATGGATCAAGAAACCGTCACCTTCAAAATAGTTCTTCAAAGCGATAGTCAAAATAATTCAAATATAATTTCTATCAATATTAACGTAATATCTTTGGAGGTTTGGAGTCCATCTACTATTGAATATCCACAGTATGTTTCCCATGGTTTGACGTCTCATGAAGGGTGTATTCCCTTCATGGATTCTCAACAGTCAATTTTCAATGTTATAATGTATCTGCAATCATAATAATTGACCGAGCGAAGTGAGGTCTAAGATTCAAGTCGACGGTTTTGCATTTCTCTTCAAGTTTAATTTCGGGGCACCGAGCTTCGCTCGTTATTTATTTATTGACTTTTGATAAACCGAACACAATTCTTTAAAATGATTGGGGGAGTACTAACAGGAACAGCCCAAAACTGTTTCTTTCCCGGATTTTGATTTATACACTATAAATAGTCCAGAAAGTAGGTTATGTTCCATACACTTGAATTCAGGTTCAATTTTCTCTTAAAACATTTGGAAACGAAAAAAATTAGGATGAATTATCCTTTTAATGCCGTTCAGCGGGTTTTCCAAAGAATGAGACCTAGTGCAATCGAATCTTTATATCATATAACCTACTATGTTCCAAATTTCGTAAAAATCGTTAGAGCCGTAAAATGATTGGGGAAGTACTAACAAGCACAGCCCAAAACTGTTTCCTTCCCGAATTTTGATTTATACACTATAAATAGTCCAGAAAGTAGGTTATGTTCCATACACTTATATTCAGGTTCAATTTTCTCTTAAAACATTTGAAAACGAAAAAAATTAGGATGAATTATCCTTTTAATGTCGTTCAGCGAGCTTTCCAAAGAATGAGACCTAGTGCAATCGAATCTTTATATCATAAACCTACTATGTTCCAAATTTCGTGAAAATCGTTAGAGCCGTTTTCGAGATCCGTAAAACATAAATAACCAGATATAAAAATAGCCAGATATAAAAAAAAACAGATATTAAAATAGCCAGATATATAAATACCGTACAAAAATTACTCGCTTAATACTAATATAATAGGATTATATAATATAATATACTAGTATAATAGGATTTGTTTATATATTCCGCATTTACAGCGAAACGCGGTAATAGATTTTCATGAAACTTGACAGGTATGTTCCTTTTTAAATTGCGCGTCGACGTACCACGTACCTATATACAAGGTTTTTGGAAATTTTGCATTTCAAGGATAATATATTAGAGTAAAAATCAGACTATAGAATTATTAATCATAAATCAGCTGTCGAGTGGATTATAAATTGCATGCAATGACGCATGCAATCACAGCCACCTCTAATACAAGGCCCTGGCCTACGATATTGCAACTTCGCAGTGTAAAGGTCTATAATATCTAATACATACCTAGTTGGTGAAAAAGATTTTTAAAATATACCAGCTGATCTTTTTCAGGACAGGACAGGACAGGACAGGACAGAATTTCCTCTGTTGGACAGTATTATAGGAGACTGTGGTTTATAACTGCGCGAGGTCTACTCTTCACAGAACTACTAGTCAATTGATTGAAAAATCGCTTCAATTTTATCACTTCATATGAATCTATTTTTAATTTGTGTAAATTTGTTGTAGGTTCAAAACGGACGTCCTGTCAATGGCTCAGATCCGAATAAATTTGATAGTCAAATGGGCTGTATTCCAACTAAAGGAGGTAAGAATGCCTAATTTTCATTATTATTATTTCTTCTTCTTCTTCTTCTTCTTCTTCTTCTTCTTCTTCTTCTTCTTCTTCTTCTTCTTCTTCTTCTTCTTCTTCTTCTTCTTCTCTCTTCTTCTTCTTCTTCTTCTTCTTCTTCTTCTTCTTCTTCGTCTTCTTCTTCTTCTTCTTCTTCTTCTTCCTTCTTCTTCTTCTTCTCTTCTTCTTCTCTTCTTCTTCTTCTTCTTCTTCTTCTTCTTCTTCTTCTTCTTCTTCTTCTTCTTCTTCTTCTTCTTCTTCTTCTATCCACCGCAGGCAGTCAATGCCAGCACCATTCTTATTCCGATTCGACATTAGTATAAAATTCTTACGAAACTCATCTATTTTTTATATCAATTATATCAACTCTTGGACTAAAAATTGAAACCGAAAAGAATTTACAACAGAAATATCGAATTTATTCATTTCAAAGTACCGGGTGATTCAAAAGGACTTTACAACTTTGAAAATTCATATAAATCTTATTAAACGAGGTACAGCGCTGGTTTTGGTGTAGTTTTAAAGGAAAACACTCCAAGTTTTGACTCGCGTAGTCCGCTAGTGCCTGGTCGCGCCGCACAAGCGCTAGTGGCAGTTACGTCGTGCTATAGTGTGGTCCAAGTTATAATGGCAGTGGATGAAGACAGAAGAATAGCGATGCCGATTCTCTGCATTAATTAATTATATTTCTACACTCAAAAACATAATTGTGGACCTAGAAAAGGATAGTATTACCGCCTCTGTCGAATGATAGACAAGGATAGCAAAATCAAAGTTGATCAAATACTGTCATTATAACGTGGACCTCACTATAGCTGTTTGTTTTGGTTTTGAAAAACGGCATAGTGTTCCTTGATATGTTGCAAAAATGTTTGATACCACAGATCGATGATGATGACCGAGAACGAATGTTTTCTTTATGCAAGATGGCGCACCACCACACTATCTGACTGAGGTCCGGGATTTTCTTAATGACCGCTTTCCAAATCAGTGGATTGGCCGTAATGCGCCAAATGCATGACCCCCTCGTTCCTCACACCACGGAATAAACATACCAGTAGTGCTTCTCTACTCTGTGCTCACACCTAACCCCGCTGGATTTTTTCTAGTGGGGTTTCATAAAAGATATGGTGTAGGTACCTCCTTTGCCAGCCAATCTAACTGAACTTAGAGCAAGGATTTACGCTGTTGAGCAAGTTACACCTGAAATGCTAGTGCGAGTCTGGGAAGAAATCGACTATCGATGGGATGTCTGCAGGATAACCAACGGAAGTCACATAGAACATCTTTAGTCTATATATTATACTAGCCGTCAGGCTCGCTTCTCTCGTCATATCCCTCTAGCCAGATCCGCCCCATGGATCCCCGACTGGATCGTCCAAAAATGAGATCAGCAGGCTCGCTTCGCTCGCCTGCATTTTTCATTTGGGCATTTTTATCATATGTTAGAAGAATCCAGTCGGTGGTCCAGACTAAACGTCTGGCTAAACGGATATGGCGAGCGAAGCGAGCCTGACGGCTAGTAATATATAATATTTCCAGGAATAGCTTTGATTGAAGTTGCAGTGCCCAATCAATTTTTCCGCGATAAATGCATTTCAATCTTCAACTTGGTGCCAACCTAACAAAGTCAACTCAACTTGATGCCAACCTGACAAAATTATTAATTTAGCTGCCAGTTAACAACTGTTTCGAAGAGGTATTCTATCTAGATTGTAGTTCTGTAGTAACATATGATATGGACATTTCAATTATAATTAAGAGATTGGGAGAAGAAGAATATACATGCTAAAAGACGAACTTTAAACCCTTAAAAACAACCCTTAGAGTTAAAATATTGCCAAAAGATTTCTTAGTGCGCCTCTAAAGGGCCAACTGAGCATACCTACCAAATTTGAACGTTTTTGGTCCGGTAGATTTTTAGTTCTGCGAGTGAGTGAGCCAGTCAGTCAGTGAGTGAGTGCCATTTCGCTTTTATATATATATATATAGATAAAAGCGAAATGGCACTCACTCACTGACTGACTGGCTCACTCACTCACTCACTCACTCGCAGAACTAAAAATCTACCGGACCAAAAACGTTCAAATTTGGTAGGTATGTTCAGTTGGCCTTTTAGAGGCGCACTAAGAAATCTTTTGGCGATATTTCAACTCTAAGGATGGTTTTTAAGGGTTTAAAGTTCGTCTTTTAGCATGTATATTCTTCTTATTTTAATATCTTAAAATTAAAATTGAAAAAAGGCCATACCACATATTAATATAGAACTATAATCTAGAGAGAGTACCTCTTCGAAACAGTTGTTCTGGTAACTAAATTAAAAATTTTGTCAGGTTGGCATTAGGTTGAGTTGACTTTGTTAGGTTGGCACCAAGTTGAAGATTGAAATGCATTTATCCAGGACCTCCTAAATACCAATTTATCCAGTACCTCCTAAATACCTATTTAGGAGGTCCTGATTTATCGCGGAAAAATTGATTGGGTACTGCTTCTTCAATCAGAGCTATTCCTGGGAATATTATAGTATCCTGATAATAGACTAGAATCCAAGCCATCAAATTATAGTGTCGTAATAAGTTATTCAACATAGATGAAAATATTCTGAGTATTGCCAATTCTTATTTTATAACATCAACAAGCATTCTACAACTAAATGAAGAAGTTCAGTCGCTGATATGATTTAATTATTTCAGGACATTGTTCAATTGATAAGAACGGAGACCTGTTCAATTTGCTGACATTGAACAGCTTTCAGCACATCGGTCAATTCATGGAGTATTATTACAACCACAATGACCAGCACCAAGCTGTCTACGATTTGATGAGTGAAAACTGTGGCGAAGGCGAGACCAAACAGGGCTATTTGAAAATACGTGAGTGTAATAATTGTCTAATTTTTTGGTAATAGTTGATAGACTAGAGTCTAGATTATAATAAAATAAAGGAAATAATTGGCTTATACATGTACGTGATAGGAAATTCACGAATGACACATCATCACGTCTCAACTACTCAACTGATTAAAATTCTTCAATGTTGTTTTCCATCACGAACTGCTTATTATTAAATCACTTTTTGCTATTAGAAAAAACGACTAGCAGTCAGTTATTTTACAATAAATGAATTAATCACTCACTTTGACAACGAAATCTTTCGGCAGGTTCGCCATCTTCTTGTTTGTCAAGAATATTTGTTTAATAATTTGTTTAAAAATCAATTCATTTATTGTAAAATATGTGACTGCTAGTTTTTTCTAATAGCAAAAAGTGATTCAACTGATTAAACTTGAAATTTTGCATATAAATTTCTTATACATGTTTTAGAAAAGAATATTATGATCACCCCAACATATATATATTATAGTGGGGTATCATAATTAGGACTAGTCTATTATTAGCAACTTTTGTATGCATAATATAATAATTATATATATGTTATGTCAATAAACTCCTCTGGTTGTAATTCATTGGCGATCAGAGAAATTATTATTATTTCGAACTCATAATCCAAATTTGGGAGAGGAATATCAAATGGTTCGCCAGTTTTTGCTCTTCCAATTCAATTCCGTTTATTCAATTCAATTTCAATTCACAATACAAAGCACAATATACATAGGCAACATATCTAAAAACAAATTTGTGAATATTTTCCCCACATAGACGGATATGTGTGTGGGGAATGAGTAACAGTACAAGAAGTAGCCTAAAATAAAATAATAATAAGTATAATATATATATATTTATATATATGAATGATAATAATAATAATAATACGAAAGAAAAATCCCATCAGTAAGCAAGGTCAGAGAAGAAAGATATTGAAGAGAAAGAAAACTTCCATGTAACGCTTAATAGATTAAAAGAAAAGGCGAACGAGAGAAGAAAAAATAAAAAGGAAGAAAATCAGCAATAGATGCAGATGTGAGAGATTGTTAGATGGAAATAAATGGTGACAAAAGATTTCTCGGTACTGGAAAGGCAACAAAGGAGATGAAGATCCAAGCTATTCGATCATTATGAATATGACAAAAAAGCGAATTCAGAGACATGTTAACGGTCGTCCAACTGAAATAAAACGTAGTTTTCAGGTCTAAGTCAGCCTAAAGAAAATGTTCCTATCAACCCAACTCTGTATATCTGAGAGTAATAATTTGGTTATATTTCTGTAAACAAAGCCTATTGGTATTTTGTTGATTAAGTAATATATTACAATAGTACGGAAGTTGATGTCTGCATATTGTGAGTTTTGTGAAGTGTATGTTAAATCTATTTGTGTTATTTGCTCGAATTTTCCAATATTATTTCATTTATGATGAATAATTTTGCACTAATGAATAAATAAATATTCTCATAGATTTAGTAACATATCATTTTTATAAGTAGTAATTTTGTACTACCTAATGAATAAATGTTCTCATAGATTTATTGAAAATCTGATCAATTCGAAACCATTTTTTGTTGAATTTGTTTTGCAGTGAGATTTGCATTTGACCCGGTGGCGTATTCAGCGGTAGAACTGTACGACGGTCTGACGTCACAGCGTGACAGTCGCGATGGAATGGATCGCATCATCATATCGAGGAGTGAAGTCGATTTGTTCGACGTGCAGAACTCTTTCTTTCTCATCTACGACAATGCCACAGTAGCGGCTACTATTGACGTCAGTTCACTAATTTATCAATAATTATTATTAAATCCCGAAAATAATTAAATCAATAGGCTAATAACAACTAGTAGCTCTGTGATCAGTAGACCTCACGCAGTATTCTCATCCACAAGTACCAGATGTCAACTGTTTTAAATGTTAACAAACTCAGTTCACGTTTGAATTTGCATTCCATATGATGTAATTCATCCAGTTCCGTGATGATCTTTCTATCTGATGAAAATTATTTTTTTAGAATCAAAAATATTATAATTTCTGCAGCATTATTTAGTTCATTTGTTTATTTTTATTCACCTATTAAATTAGTTTTTTCGAATGTGAGAATATTGATACTGATGGGCACGCATAATAATACCATGACTGCAAAACAAAATATTGAAACCAAAAAGACCTTAAAGCTACGATTAGACCAAATTTATCAAGAAAATGTTAATAACTCAATCCTTTTAGATTATATTAGATTGAACATAACTTATCATACACATAATGAACATATGTGTTTGTCAACTTCCGTTCAATCTAATAGAATCTATAAGGATTAAGTTATAACCATTTTGTTAATAACTTTGGTGTAAACCCAGCTTAAAGATGTCTTTGATTGAAACTATGGACCTTATACAAATATAGTAATAGACTGGCTTCTCCACACATCTGTGTAATCACTTGTCAGCTGATTTATGAAGAATAATTCTATAGTCTGATTTTTACTCTAATATTGGCGTATGAAGGAGGCTCCTTTTTCCTTTTATATTATCCTTGAAATGCAAAGTTCCCAAGAACCTTGTATATACGTCGACGCGCAATTTAAAAAGGAACATACCTGTCAAATTTCATGAAAATCTATTACCGCGTTTCGCCGTAATTGCGCAACATATAAACATTTAAACATTAAGAGAAATGCCAAACCGTCGACTTGAATCGTAGATCTCACTTCGCTCGGTTAATAATTATTAGCCTATTGATTTTCTTGTTTTAGAACACAAACTTGGCTTAAAACTCAAACTAGGTTCAGAACCCAAACTTTCATTAGAACCCAAACTTTGTTTAGAATTCAAACTTGGTTTGGCTAATGATTAAATAATAACTTTTCATAAGTGAGATTAAGGCCCTGTTGCACAACAGCCGGTTAAATTTTAACCTTGATTAATTTCACGAGAACCAATCAGAGAAGGCGTTTTTGAAAAGACGGCTTCTCTGATTGGTTCTCCTGGAATTAATCACGGTTAGAAAGCGTTTTTGAAAACACGGCTTCTCTGGTTGGTTCTCCTGGAATTAAACACGGTTAAAATTTAACCGGCTGTTGTGCAACCGACACTATTTTTTTTTAATTTGTTAATTATTTAGTATTTATTATATCTACATTGTTAGAAAACGATCTGGAAACGTTGCAGACCTAGAAAAGGATAGTGCTATCTGCTTTGAAGAATGATAGACAAGGATAGCAACACCGATGTGGATCAGTTACTGCCATTATAACATGGATATCACTATTCAGTCTAACAGTAGTTGCTTCTATTGACGTGGGATTTCTTCAATTCCCTTTTATATAATGTAAATTTCAAAAATTAAAGTGGACTCTAGATCTCTCATCTCTATTAAATTGAGATTCACTATAATATCATTTATGATTTCTGGATTATTTCATCATTGATTTTCTTATTCACTAATTTTTTATTTCATATATTTTTCCAGACCATCTATGGAACCCACGACCCCGATTACACATACGCATTGAAGAATATACTCACTGGGAATAAAGTTTGAAAAGAAATAATGTTTTTATCTTACATAATAATCATTATTTATAATGTGCTGTTTTAAATAATATTTATAAAACTGATAAATTTCATTTCAGTTTTTAAGTGTGTTCTTAGTTTCACGTTTGTCGTTTTCCAATATTTCCTTCATGGCGCCTGAATAGAAAAATAAAATAAAAATATTTTTTGAAAAATGACAAAAATTGTAATAAGCTACATTGATTTTGTGAAGTCACTGATTTAAGAAAAAGTTGAAACTTAGGAAAATCCTTGAAGTTTTAGTTTGAATTCTACAATATTCTATATTTGAACTATTTCTAAATTCTCCTAGAAACATTCAACCCAGCAGTAATCTTCAACATTAATTTATTTGAATATTGTCATCATGATTTGTGTCATCATAAATTATTGTCGAGTCCTCATGGATGTGTTTGTTCTCATAAATTTTTCTCATGAATAATGATGCCTACCTTTTTTAGAAATTCAGGACCGGTTTCCGAGCTCGGATTTGGCTAAGTTCTAGACTTTAAACAGCTGGCGTCAGAAAATTGGCTTCGCGAAAGGGGGCATAGTCATAGTCTACGTTTAAATTAAATTTCGAAAAACTAAAAAATTGAACACAAAATGAAATAAAGTGAAAATAGTGTAAAGTTTCAGCTATTTTGAATTGTTTAGGAATGATTAATATCATCAAGGAAAAACGTTTCCAATTATAGAAATAAGAAAATAAAGATTTTATCATAAAAACTGCGTCCACGCCCCGTTTCGGAAAGCCAATTTTCTGACTCCAGCTGTTTAAAGTCTAGGACTTAGCTAAATCCAGAGCTTGGTAACTGTCCCCAAAGATCTAAACTGTATTTGTAACCCTGAGATTACTTTACTATCAAACTAAACTTGAAAACACATCATATTCAATCACGTACTAGTAGTTCTGTGAACAGTAGACCTCGCGCTCAGTAAGTTACATTGATCTGTTGTTGTTTTCCCAAAAAAATAATAAATAATTTATCAATTTAAAATGTCTAGAAAAAATCCTAAATAAACATAGAGCTTTCTGTCCTATCGTACCGTGACGTGTCGTCCTGGAATGTGAGTGTGAGCGCTGTTATCAGGTCTGGTGCAACTGGCTACAACGTTGATGGAAAGATACATTTTCAAGATGTTCGATGTTTTTGAACGGGTAGTATTATAGTCCACCAAACAGCTGATTTATGATCAATAATTCTATAGTCTGATTTTTACTCTAAAGCTGCGTACAGATTTACGCGCCGCGAACATGAGCAATTTACTTTTAATCAGCTGATACCAAGCTTTTTATATCTGTATCTAACCGTTTCTGTAAAAAAATATATATAATCAGCTGATTAAAAGTGAATTGCTCATGCTCGCGGCGCGTATATCTGTACGCACCTTAATATTGGCGTATGAAGGAGGCTCCTTTCTCCTTTTATATTATTCTTGTAATGCAAAATTTCCAAAAACCTTGTATATACGTCGACGCGCAATTTAAAAAGGAACATACCTGTCAAATTTAATGAAAATCTATTACCGCGTTTCGCCGTAAATGCGAAACATATAAACATTAAGAAAAATGCCAAACCGTCGACTTGAATCTTAGATCTCACTTCGCTCAGTCAATTAGAGAAGAAGAAAGAAGAAGAAGAAGTAGTAGGAGAAGAAGAAGATAATGATACATAAAAGGATTTGTGTGATCAGATGTTAATCAAATTGCTAGCATTCTTCTGTTAATCAAATTTTTGTAGTGTTGCCAATCAAGCTATTCAAACACAACCACATGCTATCTCCTTACAATGAAGAATCTTTCATATAACATTGCTGGAAATAATTCCCAGTGTTTTTTTACGTTCAAGTTGAAATCACATATTTTTGAGAAAAATAATGAGAGGTGTTCTAGTATTATGTTTTTGCTTATTCTTAGTGCCAGAATGGATCCTTGTTAACTCTGTAAGAATAATATTTTAATATATTTGAATTTGAAAAATTATATCACTTTGAAGCTTTACTGCTTCACACTTTTGTGATATTTACTTTAAGCTGTTTGCATTTGAAGATGTAACTATGGTAGGCTATTGTTTTTATGATGCCAACACGACACAAAATGTGCAATATTTTCAAGTTAAAATTTTTTCATGAGCCCCTATCAACCTAAAGATCATAATCAATGCAATTTGTATAGAATAGAATAGAATGACTGCTTTTATTTTATACCTGGGAGGGCGAAGTTAGGGCGCAGTCGGCCCTCTCTTACACTTAACCCTCCAATAAAATACGAAATTATAATTTAACAAGCAATACTCAGTGAAATAAAATAATACAAAACGATATTTTAAATGAAAAAAGTAAAAAAATTATTATAATATAATAAGTGGAGTAGTTGAATAAACTTGAAAGTCGAGCATTCTTAAAATGTAAAATAACAAAGATCTGTTGGGAAATAAATACAACATTTTTGACGGAATGATAGGATCAATGAAGCAAAAAAGAGCAATATGGCTACAAACCTTATAAGCAAGATGAGAAAATTAGGAAATTAATAAATATACTTCTAGCATGAAATTAATTTTGAGAGAGAAAAAAAGTATTTTTTATATCTGTCTTTTAATTATTACAGTATACAGATGGAATTTACAGCATTTAATTTGGATTTTCGTTCAACAATAATAAATTATTAGCAATTTGTATACTTCATCTCAGGCCTTTACTCCATAGAAAAAAAATGAATAAATCATTCAATATAAATTAGTAAATAAGGAGAATTTGACTATCATAGGGTACTTTTTCTATTTGTTTTGTACTATGTTTTACACTTATTTATTTTCGCTGGGCTACCTTATAGGTTTATTATGTAGAATATAATATGGAGGGTACTATAATAGCATAGCCACCTCTAATACTGGGCCGCGGCCTACGATATTGCAACGTCGCAGCGTAGGCCTTTAATCTAATACCCTACATGATTGGTGAAAAAGATCAGCTGGTATTTTTTAACCAATCATGTATTAGATTCTAGGTCTACACTGCGACGTTGCAATATCGTAGGCCGCGGCCTTGTATTAGAGGTGGCTATGAAAATAGTCAACCGCACGAAAATAGTCCGATGTAAATTGGAACAGATGAGTTGATCAACGTTGTCCACAGCTGATTGTAACTTGAATGAATTTAATTAAAATTTTTATTATACACCTGACGAATTTACAACATCTATGGGTGAGGAAGTAGGCTACTCAGCTGTTCCAATTTCCAATTTTCATCGGATTATTTTCGTGCGGTCAATTATAGTGAGTGATCTGATAAAACTTAACAGGTTATATATTTTGAGTACTGGTGTACAGTCCGGGTCCTGTAGCTTTGCCTGTCGGCGGAGGGTCACTAGACTATAGATCATGTATTAGAGGTGGCTATGCTATAATACTACCCGTTCAAAAACATCGAACATTCTTGAAAATGTATCTTTCCATAAGCAACAGATGCTCATTTGTATCTTCTCGAAAGCAACGTGTGTTGCATCCGAAAAGATACACAACATTTCAGTTGATATTCGTTCAAAACATGCTTTTTCTATTGTTGGTGATGTAGTTGGTCTCCCATTCATAATAATTAATAACAGCTATGAAGAATCTCTGTGAGTAGGGAGCTTCCTTCAAGGAAGCTCTGTAGGGAGCTTCCTCTATCTAGGGTCTCTGAAGCTGATTGATGTTGTTCAAAGCCCTAACTATTACCCCGCGAACCATACCTTGCCAGCCTATATGCCACGGTGGCAAAGCTACAGCACGCGTACTGTACCACTACCTCCGTCATTAATAATTAATAATTTTTATTTCCATAAAGATGTGTACAAAAGAACAGAAAACAAAGCCATAGTGCATTCTGGTGACGTCAGCACAGGTAGGGCTCCTACACCAATATATCTTTGTTGATTTCAGCTGATCTATATCAGCCAGTGTTTTATTTATAGGTGTATGAGCCCTACCTGTGCTGACGTTACCATCAACCACCTGTCATGCACTATGGCTTTGTTTAGGGAGGTACAGTAGTGACTGTACTCGGCTATTGTAAGATTAATTTCAACACACTTTTTTATGTATTTTAACACGACATGCAGTCGTGTTAATTATTAAGTGAATAGTCACTAGACTATTGAAAATGATCGCTAGACGATCGAAAGTACTTCAGTCAGTGAGTAAAAGTATTTAATTATTTACTTAATAATTGACTGCATGACGTGTTCAAATACATAAAAAAGTGTGTTAATACAAAGCAGCTCGGAATGCATCACCATTAATTTCAAATGGACATCATCCAATTCAATCAATGCTGACAGTTTTAAGTGAATCTGAGTATAATATTCTTTGTTTGGATCGACAACCAATATAATATTAATCAATATTATTAAATCGATATTTATTCGATATATCAATATTTCAAAATCGATGTTGATATATCGAATTATGAAATCGATGTTAATATAACGATTTATAAAATCTATGTTTATATATCGATATTGATTTACTAAATTAATGATGATTTGATTAATCGATATGTGGACAGGATCCTACAGGGCCAACGATAACCGACCAGAAGAATGACGTGGAGAAGGACGTGAATGACATCAATGCTGCTTCCCAGAAGGACAAAATCGATTTGCGAAAAATCATCGATATTTTGACCAAACGAACCGCTACGCAGAGAATTGCCATCAAACAAGCCTTCAGCACCGTCTATAAAAAGGTAAACCAACCTTTAAAATACTTATCTCATTTTTATTTTTTAAATTGTTTCATAACATGTAAGGGTAGAAGTCTTGGTGTCACCCCGACAAATTGTTCCCCCGTCAGGATGTCACCTCTGAACCGGTTTTTGGAGGTGACCGGTTGACGCCGACAACTTGTCTCCTCTCTTACGGGGTGACCACTTGACGCAAGCGAGCAAGGTGATACTCTGTCGTGTACGGTCCTGACAGGATGGAACCTGCCATTCCAGTAGGTGACATGCTAACGGAGGGTCAAGTTGACGGTAGCGATATATTTCGGCGAGGGGATAAGCTGTCGCCTGTGCTCAAAATTTCGAGGTGACAAGTTGACGGGGTGACACCCTGTCGCGTACCCGTTGAATAACAGGAGTCTCGAATGATTGGTATAGCAGCAGAGTTCTCAGGTCACACCTGAGTAAATAAACAAATCATAACTCTTTCCTTTTTATACAGTATTATTTGGGAACGATATAGGTACCTAAGGTTTAAGGCTGTGCAAAGGCTAAAAATAAACATTCTAATCGGGTTATTTTTCAAAGTTTTCCGATTCGTATATCATCAAGCTATCAAAATGAAAAAGTTTTCTGAGGAAAATTACTTTTTGAGATATGAGCGACTGAAGTTTGAATTTTTGGGACAGAGCATTTCAAATTCGGTACGATATAAATCCATGAGATTTAGAGGATGGATTCCTCATGGTATTGTTGATCTAGTAGGCCTAAAACAAAAATTTTCTGAAAATATCAATTTTTTGAAAGAAAAGAAAGAAAGAAAGAAAGAAATATTTATTGCCAAAATTATTAAACAAACTTTACAAATGTGAAAAATATAAAAATTCTCATATACAATACATTACAAAAACTTAAAATTAAAATATTTTCCATTTCAAAATCGATTATAATATTATCATTGGCGTTACCAGCAAAACTAAGTAGTTTGAGCGATGGCAACGAGTAATCAGTCGGCTATAATTAGTGGCTTGAGATTCAGTCGAAAATAGAAAAAATATAAATCTATTTTTGAAAAGTTCTTCAATTTACCAAAAATAACTAGGCGTGCTCATATTAGAAGAAACATATTAGTGAATATTGTGTTGAACAGTAATGTACATAGTTATAAAACTAGGCATAGAAATAATATTAGAGTCAATTATTGTCTGTATGCAGGGTCGCAAAAGAATTGGTAATACATGTCTATTAAATTTTTTAATGCTCTCCCTAATGACATAAGAGAAATTGACTGTGAGAGTTTTAAACGTTATTTAAAGAATTTGCTAGTTGGAAAATGTTTATATAAGGTAGAAGAGTTTTTCGAAATTCAATTTTGAATGTTATTTGTTTAAATGTTTGTTTTTGGACTTGTTAGTGATAAGCAATTGAATTTAAAAATAAAATGTGATATATGTATATATTATATTTATATATTATATTTATATATTAAGACATGATATTAGACTATTGTAAGCTTGAACTGACGTTGCTGAAAATGACATTTTTATGTTTTTGACAATAAATTATTTATTTCGCTTTATGTTTTTGTCATCTAAAGCAAAACATATAATTTTCATTATCACTGTTTTTTATTTTTAGATACGTTTTGTAATAATATTATGTTGTGCGGAATAAATTATTTTTTGAATTGAAAAAATTGAAATAACTGAACTAAAAGTTATTTCTGGCTATTTTTAGTAAATTGAATAACTATCTTAAAAATTGATATTTTCAGAAAATTTTTGTTTTACTAGATCAACAATACCATGAATAATCCATCCTCTAAATCTCATGGATTCATCTTATACCGAATTTGAAATGTTCTGTCCCAAAAATTTAATCTTTAGGCGCTCATATCTCAAAAAGTAATGATCAGAAAAAAACATTTTTTTCCTGAGGAAACTTTTTCATTTTGATAGCTTGATGATATACGAATCAAAAAACTTTAAGAAATATCAGGAGTAAAAAGTTTATTTTTAGCCTTTGCACAGAGATAGAATTTTTTCAAAATCTATTTGTTAACTACACCCAAAATTGAGTATAGAGAATAATAATGATAGGGTGTCAATGATTGGATATTTTTCCATCGTTTTTAGTTGCATTTCATTGGTAAACTATGTTACAGTCTCTACCAGCAACAATAGCGGGCATCACCAACGATAAACTGAAGTTTTTGCTGCTGAGACTGCTCTATTCTCCGGCCGAATATGCGGCGAGAACCATCAGATTTTCGCTAAAATTTGACCAGGATTGGTCCTACATGAGTGTTCTGTGCTCCACCAATGCTGATCAGCTGAAAAAAATTGTCGATACTTACAAACGAGGTTGGTATTTGAATTTTAAAATTGTTGAAACAAAAATTATCAAAACACTTAGGCTCGTTATTATAGATTGATTTTCAAATCAAATTCATTTTCTCCAAAAATATCAGCATTTAAAAATGATACATTATTAATTTTAAACTTAATTTTTTACTTTCCTTGTCCTATTACCATAGGTAAGGAAAGTATTGCTTTCCGAAAAAAATTAAGGTACCGGTACCCCAATTTCTAAATTTTCCATATGTTTCAAGGTCCCCTGAGCCAAAAAAGTGGTTTTTGGGTATTGGTCTGTATGTGTGTGTGTGTGTGTGTACGAGTGTATGTGCGTCTGTGTACACGATATCCCGATCTCCCAATTATCGGAATGACTTGAATTTTGGAACTTAAGGCCCTTTAAGGATCCGACACAAACAATTTCGATCAAATGCAATTCAAGATGGCGGCTAAAATGGAGAAAATGTTGTCAAAAACAGGGTTTTTCGCGATTTTCTCGAAAACGGCTCCAACGATTTTGATCAAATTCATACCTAGAAAAGTCATTTATAAGCTTTATCAACTGCCACAAGTCCCATATCTGTAAAAATTTCAGGAGCACTGCACCATATATGCAAAGTTTGATTTTAGAATCCCAATTATCAGGCTTCAGATACAAAAAAAATCAAGTGGAAAATACACTACAATTAATGATCAGTAACATTTTCACCTAAAATTGAAAATAAGCTCGAAATTCGAGAAAATGTGTTTATTCAATTGCAAACTGTTGGCAACTGTTGATTCTATTAAATCATTCACTATGAAGATGAGATAGCAGACTTTGTGTGTCTGCAGCGTTATTGTCCTGTCACCAGCTGGCTCAGATCTTAGAAAAAAAAGATTTGAGATGCGCGGGAACGCTATCGTCAGTTGATCAATTTTCATTACGGCAAGGAAAGTTGTTCGAGTGCACCACACCAGATTTTTATAAATAAATATATCTATTGACATTAAAATACCAGAGATGCAGAGTGACTGCCGAGTCAAATCATTTAAATGATAGACAGGTTGCACAACAGCCAGTTAAATTTTAACTGTGAATAATTTCACGAGAACCAATCAGAGAAGCCGTCTTATCAAGAAGGCCTTCTCTGATGATTGGTTCTAGTGAAATTAATCATGTTTAAAACTTAACCGGCTGCTGTGCAACCGGCACTTAGAGGGAAAACAGGTGAACCCTTTACTATATTTCTCTAACAAATTGAGACCCATAATTTCAATTTATTGGCATCCTATGTCTTATGGTGTAATCACATCGAATACCTATATTATGTGCAAGTGCAAGCTTGGTTATGCATGACCAAGCGCGCAGATGAGAAACAAAATCTGGAGAGAGCAATAGGAACAGTCATACTGAACGCTTGCACTTGCTGTTTGCGTTCATTGTGAGCAGATACGTGCAAAGCACTTTCTAGATGTTGGCTTATGCATGATCTAACGTGCTCTTGCACATACAAAGTGAGTCATATGTATGGGAACCCTTCAATAAGTTGGAGACTGTTGTAGATATAATACTGTTATTTTCAGGATAAGTTATCGGTCGAACACCTTTTGACGTACAACTGAATTTCAACCGCTCTCATAAGAGGGTGACTTAGGGGTTGTAATTCGAATATTTCAAATGTAAACACCCATTGTGTGGTACATCATTTTGAAGGCCTTTTCAAAACAAGAATGATGGCATCAATAAAAAATGTTCTATGATACTTCTATCCAAAATGGCGGGTGATTAAAGAAGTTTTAGTTTAAAGTTAATGATTGGTGAAGTAATGCAATTTCATTTATTTGAATGAATAATCAAAACACTTCGGTTATTTATTCTAAAATGATTCAATCATTTAAATGATAGAGAGAGGGAAAAAAGATCAACCCTTCACTACATTCCTCTAAAAAATCATACTAATAATTTCAAATCTCAATTTAATCGACTTGATATAAATATTGTAGGCTATTGTTTCTGACCCGGTTCGTTCATTAATATCCTCATAAGAGTTTATATTGTTGTTAAAATGTTACAGTTTACAATCAGGACTTAGTTGACGAGCTCAACCAGAAAATGAAAATAGATTCTGGAAAACAATTCTTGAAGCAAATGATAGAGGTGAGTCATTTCAATGATCTATATCTATATCTATATTCTAGATATATAAAAGCGAAATGGCACTCATTCACTGACTGACTGACTGAACTTACTCACTCACTCACTCGCAGAACTAAAGATCCACCGGACCAAAAACGTTCAAATTTAGTAGGTATGTTCAGTTGGCCCTTTAGAGACGCACTAAAAAATCTTTTGGCAATATTTTAACTCTAAGGGTAGTTTTTAAGGGTTTAAAGTTCGTCTTTTAGCATGTATATTTTTCTTATTCTCTTAATTATAATTGAGAAATGTCCATACCATATGTTAATATAGAACTATAATCTAAAGAGAGTACCTCTTCGAAACAGTTGTTAACTGTTAACTAAATTAATAATTTTGTCAGGTTGGCAAAAGGTTGAGTCAGGTTGAGTTGACTTTGTTAGGTTGGCTGGCACCAAGTTGAAGATTGAAATGCATTTATCGCGGAAAAATTGATTGGGCACTGCTACTTCAATCCTGGGAATATTATATTACTAGCCGTCCGGCTCGCTTCGCTCGCCATATCCATGTAGCCAGACGTTTAGTCTGGACCCCCGACTGGATCGTCCTAGCATATGATAAAAATGCTCAAATGAAAAATGCAGGCGATCGAAGCGAGCCTGCTGATATCATTCTTGGACGATCCAGTCGGGGGTCCAGCGGGCGGAGCCCCCTGGCTAGACGGATATGGCAAGCGAAGCGATCCTGGCGGCTAGTCAATTATAAAAATTAATTACAGAACACATAGAATATTAATAGAACATTTCCAAGTTTAAACTCATTCCAATTTGCTTTGAGAAATGTTAACTCTCTGACGGAATTTTTACACTTCTTAAGTGGTTCAGGCTGTTTTTAGAAGATACTATTAGCTTCTTCAATTTAAAATATTATTGAAACTAATAGGTACTGATTGGAACATGTGTCATCCAGAATTGATTAACAACTAGCAGGTAAGCCATGGTTCTCAAGGGCAAGGGTCTATTTTAAAACTTTACAAACTGAAAAATTGGCGTGATGAAATCTTTGAAATTGAAAATAGGCCTGTGACCATCCTTGGTTAATTAAGAATCTTAATGCAACATTTCAAGTTAATCAGTCTAGTAGTTCAGGCGTGATGATGCGACTTACATAATTTTCCTATCTCGTATAAGCCAGTTCTTTACTATAATAAGAAAACAAAGATATTGTCAAATTTCACTATAATATTTATTAAAAACTTTAAAACAGTACCATGAAATTTGACAATATCTGTGTTTTCTTATCATGGAGAGATTTCACAATATCACCATAAATTCTGCTAATCTTTACTATAAGTATAGAGTATTTATACCATAATATAATTCTTCACTTTAAAATATTATTGAAACTAATTCCATAGAGAAAGGATAAGCATAAGTATAAACTATTGAGAACTAAGAACTATTAAGTAAACTAGTGAACTATTATAAACTATCAGTAAACTATTAGTTTTCAAAGAAATGATTGTTGAAGTAATGAAACTTGAAACAACACTTATTTGAATGAATAATCAAAACACTTCGGTTATTTATTCGAAAATGATTCAATTATTCAAATGATAGAGAGAGGGAAAAAGGTCACCCTTTACTATTTTCCTCTAAAAAATGTATACTTTAATTTCAAATCTCAATTTATTCGACTTGATATAAATATTGTAGGCTATTGTTTCTGACCCGGTTCGTTCATTAATATCCTCATAAGAATTGATATCGTTGTTAAAATGTTACAGTTTACAATCAGGACTTAGTTGACGAGCTCAACCAGAAAATGAAAATAGATTCTGGAAAACAATTCTTGAAGCAAATGATAGAGGTGAGTCATTCCAATTATCAATTAAATAAATTAATTACAGAAAACATAGAATATTGATAGAACATTTCCAAGTTTAAACTCAATCCAATTTGAGAAATGTTAACTCATCTGACGGAATTGTTACACTTCTTAAATGGAAGCTTCAGGTTGTAGGTAAATAGAAGATACTATAAATTTCTTAAATTTAAAATTTTATTGAAACTAATAGGTACTGATTAGAACGTGTGTCATTCAGAATTGATCAACAACTAGCAGGTAAGCCTTATTGGTTCTCAAGGACAAGGATCTATTTTAAAATTTTACAAACTGAAAAATTGGCGTAATGAAATTTTTGAAAATTGAAAATAGGCCTGTGACCATCCTTGATTAATTAAGAATCTTTATGCAACATTTCAAGTTAATCAGTCTAGTAGTTCAGATGTGATAATGATGCGTCAAACATAATTTTCCTATCTCGTGTATAAGCCAGTTCTTTACTATAATTAGAAAACAAAGATATTGTCAAATTTCACTATAATATTTATTAAAAACTCTAAAACATGTAATTTTCTTGATTAAAATCGAATCTTCAATTCGATATTCAAAATATTAATAACACTTGATAGCAAATATTGGTGTAATCGACACCAATATATGAACATCCTACTGTAACAAAGTTCTATTTCTGAATTAACAAATAATTTTAAACAACATAAAGGGTGAATAAAATTCCAAAACAGTTTTAAAATAAAGTTTTATTGAGTATAATAAATGAAACTTGTAAACTTGTATTTTTTATTACTTGGCAATCGATGCTATAGCATCGTGATAATAGATTTTCATGAATTTTGAAAGGTATGTTCCTTTTTAAATTGCGCGTTTACGTATATACAAGGTTTTTGGAAATTTTTCATTTCAAGGATAATATAAAAGAAAAAGGAGCCTCCTTCATACGCCAATATTAGAGTAAAAATCAGACTATAGAATTATTCATCATAAATCAGCTGACAAGTGATTACACAGATGTGTGGAGAAGCCAGTCTATTGCTGTATTTCCATAAGGTTCTATAGTTTCAATCAGGTAATTGTGGATGAGAATACTGCGTGAGGTCTACTGTTCACAGAACTACTAGTAGCTTAATAATCAATCATTGATTGGAATGTCACTTCAATTAATTACTTTTGATATGAATTTATTTAATTTGTTGTAGGCTCAACCCGGACGTCCTGCCAAGGGGGCAGATCCTAGTAAATTTGATGGTCAAATGGACTGTATACCCACTAAAGGAGGTAAGACAGACCAATTTTCATAATTTATCTCCTATCATAACATTCTAGTATCTAATAATTTTTAATAAAAACAATATAAAAATCTTGAAGTACCCTTTATTTTAAAAAACTATCAAATAGTTCAACTGCTTGATGAATTTAAAAAGTATCCCATGTGAGTGAAGTTTTCTAATATTTTTAATATTCTAGTTGAAATCAAGTAAGTGACATCTAGTTTTATATCAAGTAAAACATACTTACGAATCTTATCAACTGTAATCTCTTGGACTGAAAATTGAATCCGAATAGAATCTGCACATAATTATTTGAAACAGGAATATTGAATTCATCCATTTCAGAGTATAATGAAGCTGATTATTTAATAGACTAGAATCCAAGCCATCAAATCATAGTGTAATTCTATTATATTAAGTATGCAATTTCTGTATTTATTTATGTCCAACGGATCTCGAAACGGCTCTAAGGATTTTGTAATATAGAAGGTTCTTGATATAAAAATTCGATTGCACATGGTCTCATTCCTGGGAAAACTCGCTGAACGACATTAAAAGGATAATAATTGATCCTTGGCTGAAACAGCTGAGACTTTAGACGTCTGTGGATAGTAAAAAGTGAGTGAACGAGTGAGTATGTGAAAAATCAAATATCGCTTCACCGAAACTCATAAGATGACATATAGCCAGCTGTGAAATATGAACACGATCATTTTAGAGAATTGTGTTCTGTTTATCAACTAGTAGTTCTGTGAACAGTAGACCTCGCGCAATTATAACGACGTCCCAAACCATAAGCACATCACACTGATACACTATTAATTGATCAGATCATGCTTACACAAGATTTAATTATCATATAAAGCTTTCCGGAATTTAGCGCGAGAAAATACGAAAGAAAATCCTATAAACGATATAAAATACAGATATAGTCAGCTGATTAAAAGTGAATTGCTCATGTTCGCGGCACGTATATATGTATACGCACCTTTAGGCATATAGAAGACATCTATAGTGAGGACCACGTTATAATGACAGTATTTGATCAACTTTGGTTTTGCTATCCTTGTCTATCATTCGACAAAGCCGGTTGTACTATCCTTTTCTAGGTCCACAACGATGTCAATTATGTTTTTGACGGTGTAGAAATATAATTAATTAATGCAGAGATTCGGCATCGCTATTCTTCTATCTTTATCCACTGCCATTATAACGTGGCGCCCAGACGCCTATAGGCGCCCAGACGAGCAGTTATGAGTTCATTGCATCCTATTCAATAATGCATAAAATTGCATTCAATGAGGCATGCAATTTATAGTCTACACAGCTGTTAATTTTTTACCAAGTTACATTGAGATATTGAATTGCATGCGTCATAGTAAAGTAGTATACTCATCCACAAGTACCTGATTGAAACTATAGACCTTATGGAATACAGCAATAGACTGGCTTCTCCACACATCTGTGTAATCACTTGTCAGCTGATTTATGATGAATAATTCTATAGTCTGATTTTTACTCTAATATTGACGTATGAAGGAGGCCCATTTTTCCTTTTATATTATCCTTGAAATGCAAATTCCAAAAACCTTGTATATACGTCGACGCGCAATTTAAAAAGGAACATACCTGTCAAATTTCATGAAAATCTATTACCGCGTTTCGCCGTAAATGCGCAACATATAAACATTTAAACATTAGAGAAACGTCAACCGTCGACTTGAATTTTTGACCTCACTTCGCTCGGTCAATAAATAAAAATAACGAGCGAATCTCAGTAACTTTTATATCAACTGTAATTTCTTGGGCTGAAAATTGAATCCGAATAGAATCTGTACTTAATTATTTGAAACAGAAATATTGAATTTATCCATTTCAGAGTATAATAAAGCTGATTATTAATAGACTAGAATTAGTCTATTACGTAGGTCTATTTAATAGACTAGAATCCAAGCCATCAAATTATAGTGTAATTCTATTATATTAAGCAAGCAATTTCTGTATTTATTTATTTGGGTATTTATTTATGTCCAACCGATCTCGAAAACGGCTCTAAGGATTTTGTAATATAGAAGGTTCTTGATATAAAAATTCGATTGCACATGGTCTCATACCTGGGAAAACTCGCTGAACGACATTAAAAGGATAATAATTGATCCTTGGCTCAAACAGCTGAGACTTTCGACGTCTGTGGATGGTAAAGAAGTGAGTGAGCGAGTGAGTATGTGAAAAATCAAAATATCCCTTCACCGAAATTCATAAGATGACATATAGCCAGCTGTGAAATATATAAACACGATCATTTTAGAGAATTGTGTTCTGTTTATCAACTAGTAGTTCTGTGTAAAGTAGACCTCGCGCAGTTTTAACGACGTCCCAAACCATAAGCACATCCACACTGATACACTATTTATTTGATCAAATCATGCTTACACAAGATTTAATTATCATATAACGCTTTCCGGAATTTAGCGCGAGAAAACCAGAAGACATCTATAGTGAGGTCCACGTTATAATGACAGTATTTGATCAACTTTGGTTTTGCTATCCTTGTCTATCATTCGACAAAGCCGGTTGTACTATCCTTTTCTAGGTCCACAACGATGTCAATTATGTTTTTGACGGTGTAGAAATATAATTAATTAATGCAGAGAATCGCCATCGCTATTCTTCTATCTTTATCCACTGCCATTATAACGTGGACCACACTATAGGCGCCCAGACGAGCAGTTATAAGTTCATTGCATCCTATTCAATCTGTCTGTAGCATTGATATATATTCTCTATATCAATGGTCTGTAGTTTTCTGCTCGTAAGCAGGTCCTTCTATATGGCAGCAGCCCTCCACTCTCTTCTATTCTCTGCCAGTCGCTTCGTTGCATAGTAGCTCATCCCCTCCTTCATGTCGTCCAACATTTTGTATCTTCTACTCCCTCTTCCTCTTCTTCCCTGAATGGTCCCCTCCATGGCATCCACCAACAAGCATTGCCGTCTCATCCAATGTCCCAGCCATCTCCTCTTTCTTCCCTTTATCACATCCAGCAGACTCCTTCTTTCCCCAACCCTCCTCAACACCTCCTCGTTTGTAACTTTATCCCTCCAACTGATCCCCTCCATCCTTCTCCATATCCACATTTCCTATTCAATAATGCATAAAAATTGCATTCAATGAGGCATGCAATTTATAGTCTACACAGCTGTTAATTTTTTACCAAGTTACATTGAGATATTAAATTGCATGCGTCATAGTAGAGTATTCTCATCCACAAGTACCTGATTGAAACTATAGACCTTATGGAAATACAGCAATAGACTGGCTTCTCCACACATCTGTGTAATCACTAAACATGCAGAGGACACATTATAACACATTTTTGAAACTAACTATTGTACGTAATTGTAAACTATCTAATATTTTCTGTAATTGATGTAGTAGTTTTAGTTCTTTCTGGGAAATAAACATTTATTTAGATACTGTTGTTGATGAGATGTAGTGATATTTGTCCATATTAAAACACTGGAATTTTGTCTAGAAATATCTAGACATACTGAAGATGACACCATTGCTGTTGAAGCATGTATTTAATTTTTCAATAAATTTGTGATATTTCTAGACAAAATCCCAGTGTTTCGTCATAATGTATCTGCAATTATTGACCGAGCGAAGTGGGGTCTAAGATTCAAGTCGACGGTTTGGCATTTCTCTTAATGTTTATATGTTGCGCATTTACGGCGATACGCGGTAATAGATTTTCATGAAATTTGACAGGTATGTTCCTTTTTAAATTGCGCGTCGACGTATATACAAGGTTTTTGGAAATTTTGCATTTCAAGGATAATATTAAAGGAAAAAGGAGCCTCCTTCATACGCCAATATTAGAGTAAAAATCTGGTGTGGGCACTCACACAACTTTCCTTGCCGTTATGAAAATTGATCACCTGACGCTAGTGTTTCCGCGCATCTCAAAGCTACTATTCAAAGATTTTAGTCAGCTGGTGACAGGGCAATAACGCTGAAGACACACATGAGGTCTGCTATCTCGTCATAGTGATTCAATAGAATCAACAATAATTTGCAATTGAATAATCATATTTTCTTGAATTTAAAGCTTATTTTCAATTTTAGGTGAAAATGTTACTGAACATTAATAAATTGTAGAGATTCTCATGCTCAATCTATTCCACCCAAAATTTTTTGTTTAAATTGTATCTGAAGCCTGATAATTGGGAATCTAAAATCGAACTTTGCATTGATGGGGCGGTGCTCCTGAAATTTTTACAGATATGGGACTTGTGGCAGTTGATAGTGCTTATTGATGACTATTTTAGGTATGACCTTGATCAAAATCGTTGGACCCGTTTCCGAGAAAATCACGAAAAGCCCTGTTTTTGGCAACATTTTCGCCATTTTAGCCGCCATCTTTAATTGCATTTGATCGAAATTGTTCATGTCGGATCCTTATAGTGAAAGGACCTTAAGTTCCAAATTTCAAGTCATTCCGTTAATTGGGAAATGAGATATCGTGTACACAGACGCACATACACTCATACACACACTCACACACACATACAGACCAATACCCAAAAACCACTTTTGACGTGACAACGTCTTATAAATTGGTTTGCCGGGTGACACTTCAAGAAACTGCGTTACGTTCCCACATTATGCGCTCACAATGAGAGCGAGTGAGAGCGTTCGTATCGGTTCACGGTCGTCTGGAAAGAGCACGAATAGGAGCAGTGGCGAGCAACGCAGCAGCCGAAGGCATTCACCTGGAGAGAGAGAGTGAAACGGAGCAGTCAACCTGCGCAGGCGCCGCAAGCAATCTCCTGCGACTGCGCCTGCTTAGGTGAATAAGTGAATAGGTTAAGTTGTAGTAATCACAATAATGCATAATCACATAATCATGCATAAGTGAATAGGTTATGTTGTAGTAATCACAATGTTGTGGTTCAATGCGAGATTCTTTGTATAAATTAATGTTTAAAATATAATTCTTTGTATAAATAAATGTTTTAAATTGTTACTATTATTTCATCCTTCTTCCTACTATACGAATGAATATTAACATGAATTATTTTACCACTCAAAGTCGTTGTCACGTAAAACTTTCGCCCGTATACCGACTTTACAGGCAACCATGCAATTTATAATAAAATGCAGTTTTTTTTGGACTTAGGGGACCTTGGAACGTATAGAAATTTTGAAATTGGGGTACCTTAATTTTTTTTCGGAAAGCAATACTTTCCTTACCCATGGTAATAGGGCAAGGAAAGTAAAAATCAGACTATAGAATTATTCATCACAAATCAGCTGACAAGTGATTACACAGATGTGTGGAGAAGCCAGTCTATTGCTGTATTTCCATAAGGTTCTATAGTTTCAATCAGGTACTTGTGGATGAGAATACTGCGTGAGGTCTACTGTTCACAGAACTACTAGTAGCTTAATAATCAATCATTGATTGGAATGTCACTTCAATTAATCACTTTTGATATGAATTTATTTAATTTGTTGTAGGCTCAACCCGGACGTCCTGCCAAGGGGGCAGATCCTAGTAAATTTGATGGTCAAATGGACTGTATACCCACTAAAGGAGGTAAGACAGACCAATTTTCATAATTTTTCTCCTAGCATAACATTGTCCAGAATGTCTAATAATTTTTAATAAAAACAATATAAAAATCTTATAGTACTCTATCATTATTTAAAATAAATAAAAAACTATAAAATAGTTCAACTTGTGAGTGAAGTGTTCTAATATTTTTATATTCTGGTTGATTTTATGTCAAGTAAAACATACTTACGAATCTCATTAACTTTTATATCAACTGTAATTTCTTGGGCTGAAAATTGAATCCGAATAGAATCTGTACTTAATTATTTGAAACAGAAATATTGAATTTATCCATTTCAGAGTATAATGAAGCTGATTATTTAATAGACTAGAATCCAAGCCATCAAATTATAGTGTAATTCTATTATATTAAGCAAGCAATTTCTGTATTTATTTATGTCCAACCGATCTCGAAAACGGCTCTAAGGATTTTGTAATATAGAAGGTTCTTGATATAAAAATTCGATTGCACATGGTCTCATACCTGGGAAAACTCGCTGAACGACATTAAAAGGATAATAATTGATCCTTGGCTGAAACAGCTGAGACTTTCGACGTCTGTGGATAGTAAAGAAGTGAGTGAACGAGTGAGTATGTGAAAAATCAAAATATCGCTTCACCGAAACTCATAAGATGACATATAGCCAGCTGTGAAATATGAACACGATCATTTTAGAGAATTGTGTTCTGTTTATCAACTAGTAGTTCTGTGAACAGTAGACCTCGCGCAATTATAACGACGTCCCAAACCATAAGCACATCCACACTGATACACTATTAATTTGATCAGATCATGCTTACACAAGATTTAATTATCATATAAAGCTTTCCGGAATTTAGCGCGAGAAAATACGAAAGAAAAATCCTATAAACGATATAAAAATACAGATATAGTCAGCTGATTAAAAGTGAATTGCTCATGTTCGCGGCACGTATATATATGTATACGCACCTTTAGGCATATAGAAGACATCTATAGTGAGGACCACGTTATAATGACAGTATTTGATCAACTTTGGTTTTGCTATCCTTGTCTATCATTCGACAAAGCCGGTTGTACTATCCTTTTCTAGGTCCACAACGATGTCAATTATGTTTTTGACGGTGTAGAAATATAATTAATTAATGCAGAGATTCGGCATCGCTATTCTTCTATCTTTATCCACTGCCATTATAACGTGGCGCCCAGACGCCTATAGGCGCCCAGACGAGCAGTTATGAGTTCATTGCATCCTATTCAATAATGCATAAAAATTGCATTCAATGAGGCATGCAATTTATAGTCTACACAGCTGTTAATTTTTTACCAAGTTACATTGAGATATTGAATTGCATGCGTCATAGTAAAGTAGTATACTCATCCACAAGTACCTGATTGAAACTATAGACCTTATGGAAATACAGCAATAGACTGGCTTCTCCACACATCTGTGTAATCACTTGTCAGCTGATTTATGATGAATAATTCTATAGTCTGATTTTTACTCTAATATTGACGTATGAAGGAGGCCCATTTTTCCTTTTATATTATCCTTGAAATGCAAAATTTCCAAAAACCTTGTATATACGTCGACGCGCAATTTAAAAAGGAACATACCTGTCAAATTTCATGAAAATCTATTACCGCGTTTCGCCGTAAATGCGCAACATATAAACATTTAAACATTAAGAGAAACGTCAAACCGTCGACTTGAATTTTTGACCTCACTTCGCTCGGTCAATAAATAAAAATAACGAGCGAATCTCAGTACTCCGATATTGTATAATAATAATAATATATTATTAGCCAGGTCGGCTCAGCTCAAGGACATGAGAAGGATAATAATAATTATTCATCCTTGGAAAAACAGCTGAGACTTTCGTCGTCTGTCGGTAATGGAAGATGCGAGAGCGTGTGTGGGAGTGAGACAGAATTATGTTCAGCTGTTGAACTATTGCAATCAATCAGCTTATCTCACGAGAAATATTATCTGGCAAGAAATTTTAATCGACTTGATCAAAAAAATCTGGTGTGGGGCACTCACACAACTTTCCTTGCCGTTATGAAAATTGATCACCTGATGCTAGTGTTCCCGCGCATCTCAAGTCTACTATTCAAAGATTTGAGCTAGCTGGTGACAGGGCAATAACGCTGGAGACACACATGAGGTCTGCTATCTCTTCATAGTAAATGATTTAATAGAATCAACAATAATTTGCAATTGAATAATCACATTTTCTCGAATTTAAAGCTTATTTTCAATTTTAGGTGAAAATGTTACTGAACATTAATTGTAGAGATTTTCATGCTCAATCTACTCCACTGATTTTTTTTATTCAATTGTATTTGAAGCCTGATATTGGGAATCTATCTGCATTGATGGGGCGGAGCTCCTGAAATTTTTACAGTTATGGGACTTGTGGCAGTTGATAAAGCTTATCGATAACTATTTTAGGTATGAATTTGATCAAAATCGTTGGAGCCGTTTCCGAGAAAATCACGAAAAACCCTGTTTTTGACAACATTTTCGCCATTTTAGCGGCCATCTGAATTGCATTTGATCGAATTGTTTCGTGTCGGATCCTTATAGTGAAAGGACCTCAAGTTCCAAATTTCAAGTCATTCCGTAATTGGGAGATGAGATATCGTGTACACAGACGCACATACACTCATACACACACACACACACACACACACACACCACACACACACACATACAGACCAATACCCAAAAACTAGGTTTTTGGACTCAGGGGACCTTGAAACGTATAGAATTTAGAAATTGGGGTACCTTAATTTTTTTCAGAAAGCAATACTTTCCTTACCTATGGTAATAGGGCAAGGAAGTAATTATATGATTTGATGACATGACCACCGATATGATTTTATTCAAGATCCATTATTTTTTTATTTATATTAACAAAAAATATTGTAGCACACATAGTATTATCATTCTAAGTTATTGAAGTATATCAAAATTTTCAAAATTAATTATTTTTTTATTTAAAATTTCAAGTGATTTGTGAGTGTTATTTTGTTATTTAATTTGTAAACAATCTAAATTAGAACTTTTCTGTTTTCAAAATATGTTTGAACTGAAAATTGGGCCTGAATTCAAGTGTATGGAATATAACTTACTTTTTGAACTATTTATAGTGTATAAATCAAAATTCTGGGAAGATACAGATTTGGGCTGTGCCTGTTAGTCCTTCCCCAATCATTTTAAAAAATTGTATTCTGTTATAAATAAATAGATATAATTACACAACTTTAAATGGCACAGTAATAATAAATATAAACTATGCTTTTGTACACCGAAGCGAAGCTCGGTGCCCTGATATTAAGTTATTCAACATAGATTAAAAAATCTGGTGTGGCGCACTCACACAACTCTCCTTGCCGTTATGAAAATTGATCACCTGACGCTAGTGTAAACGCGCATCTCAAGTCAAAGATCTGAGCCAGCTGGTGACAGGTCAATAACGCTGGATACACACGAGATCTGCTATCTCTTCATAGTGAATGATTTAATAGAATCAACAGTTGCCAACACTTTGCAATTGAATAATTACATTTTCTCAAATTTCAAGCTTATTTTCAATTTTAGGTGAAAATGTTACTGGACATTAATTGAAGAGATGTCCATGCTCAATCGTTTCCACTAGAAATTTTTCGTTTAAATTATATCTGAGACCTGACAATTGGTAATCTAAAATCAATCTTTGCATAAATGGGGCGGAGTTCCTGAAATTTTTACAGATATGGGACTTGTGGCAGTTGATATAGCTTATCAATGACTATTTTAGGTATAAATTTGATCAAAATCGTTGGAGCCATTTTCGAGAAAATCGCGAAAAACCCTGTTTTTGACAACATTTTCGCCATTTTAGCCGCCATCTTGAATCGCATTCGATCGAAATTGTTCGTGTCGGATCCTTATAGTGTAAGGACCTTAAGTTCCAAATTTCAAGTCATTCCGTAATTGGGAGATGAGATATCGTGTACACAGACGCACATACACTCATACACACACACACACACACACACACACACCACACACACACACATACAGACCAATACCCAAAAACTAGGTTTTTGGACTCAGGGGACCTTGAAACGTATAGAATTTAGAAATTGGGGTACCTTAATTTTTTTCAGAAAGCAATACTTTCCTTACCTATGGTAATAGGGCAAGGAAAGTAATTATATGATTTGATGACATGACCACCGATATGATTTTATTCAAGATTCATTATTTTTTTATTTATATTAACAAATATTGTAGCACACATAGTATTATCATTCTAAGGTATTGAAGTATATCAAAATTTTCAAAATTAATCATTTTTTTATTTAAAATTTTAAGTGATTAGTAAGTGTTATTATGTTATTTAATTTGTAGACAATCTAAATTAGAACTTTTCTGTTTTCAAAATATGTTTTAACTGAAAATTGTGTCTGAATTCAAGTGTGTGGAACATAACTTACTTTTTGAACTATTTATAGTGTATAAATCAAAATTCTGGGAAGATACAGTTTTGGGCTGTGCCTGTTAGTCCTTCCCCAATCATTTTTAAAAAAATGTGTCCTGTTATAAATAAATAGATATAATTACACAATTTTAATGGCACAGTAATAATTTAAAAATAATAATAAATATAAACTATGCTTTTGTACTCCGAAGCGAAGCTCGGTGCCCTAATATTAAGTTATTCAACATAGATTAAAAAATCTGGTGTGGCGCACTCACACAACTTTCCTTGCTGTTATGAAAATTGATCACCTGACGCTAGTGTAAACGCGCATCTCAAGTCAAAGATCTGAGCCAGCTGGTGACAGGTCAATAACGCTGGATACACACGAGATCTGCTATCTCTTCATAGTGAATGATTTAATAGAATCAACAGTTGCCAACAGTTTGCAATTGAATAATTACATTTTCTCAAATTTCAAGCTTATTTTCAATTTTAGGTGAAAATGTTACTGGACATTAATTGAAGAGATGTCCATGCTCAATCGTTTCCACTAGAAATTTTTCGTTTAAATTATATCTGAGACCTGACAATTGGTAATCTAAAATCAATCTTTGCATAAATGGGGCGGAGTTCCTGAAATTTTTACAGATATGGGACTTGTGGCAGTTGATATAGCTTATCAATGACTATTTTAGGTATAAATTTGATCAAAATCGTTGGAGCCATTTTCGAGAAAATCGCGAAAAACCCTGTTTTTGACAACATTTTCGCCATTTTAGCCGCCATCTTGAATCGCATTCGATCGAAATTGTTCGTGTCGGATCCTTATAGTGTAAGGAGCTTACATTCCAAATTTCAAGTCATTCCGTTAACTGGGAGATGAGATATCGTGTACACAGACGCACATACACTCATACACACACACATACAGACCAATACCCAAAAACCACTTTTTTGGACACAGGGGACCTTGAAACGTATAGAAATTTAGAAATTGGGGTACCTTAATTTTTGTCGGAAAGCAATACTTTCCTTACCTATGGTAATAGGGCAAGGAAAGTAATAAAATATTACGAGTTTTATCAATTTTTATCAACAAGCATTTTACAACTAAATGAAGAAGTTCAGTCGCTGATATGATTTAATTATTTCAGCCATTGTTCAATTAAAAAGAACGGAGACCTGTTCAATTTGTTGACATTGAACAGCTTGAGCACATCAGTCAATTCATGGAGTATTATTACAACCACAAAGACAACCAAGCTGTCTACGATTTGATGAGTACAAACTGTGGCGATGGCGAGACAAAGAGGGCTATTTGAAAATACGTGAGTGTAATAACTTTTTCAAGATGAGAATTATTCTTTTTTTTCAACATTTCACTGCTGCCATTGTCTGCTGCCCTGAAGAAAACAAAGGGCTATTGCTGTGGCACACCAGGAAACAGGATCCATAGAGTGAGCCACCTTTTCTATATGGATGACTTGAAGATTTATGCAGCTAGCAAATCTGACCTCAAGTTGGCTGTAGGTGTGGTGCAGCGATATTCAAATGATATTGGCATGTCTTTCGGGTTGGACAAGAGTGTGCAGTAACACATCTCCTGAAAGGAAGGTTACAGGGCCTGGTGCAGGAAATGGAGCTTATTGATGGAAGCATAATAAGAGCCCTGAGAGCTGGAGAGTCATACCAGTATCTGGGATTTGATCAGAATCAAGCTCAGGATGCTGTAAAAATAAAGATGGCTCTCTGCAGTGAGTATAAGAGGAGACTCAGGAGGCTCTGGTCATCTGAGTTATCTGGTAAGAATAAAGTTGAAGCCACCAACATGCTCGCTGTGCCGGTTCTCACCTACTCTTTTGGAGTGGTTAAGTGGAATCGGAATGAGCTCCAGGACCTGGACAGGGAAACCCGAAAAAGGATGCACATGGAGAGAAGTTTACATCCCCGCTCTTCTGTTGCCCGAATATACCTGCCAAGGCATGAAGGGGGCAGAGGTCTACTTGGTTTGGAGAATCTGCACAACAGGGTGGCCTTACAGTTTGCCTGCAGCATACAAAGATGCTCTGATCCCCTTATGCAGCTGGTTCATGACCATGAAGTTGCAGGGGTTGGGGCCTTCCTATATAAGGCAGCACAGCATGCGGCAGATACCCTTGGTCTCGATTTTCACACTGATCGGGAGGAGGAGCATGAGCCTAATCAGCTCAGGGCTAGAATAAAGACTGCTGAGTCCAGACTCCTGTTGCAGCAACATAAGGACAAGTCCTTGCATGGTGTTTTCTACAGGCATGTTGAGGAGCAAGGCTTGTCCAAGCCACTGACTTTTGCTTTTCTGAAGTCAGCAGCCCTGAAATCTGAGACTGAGGGTTTCATACTGGCATGTCAAGATGGTGTCATCAACACATTGTCATACCGCAGCAGAGTAATGCACATGGATGTTCCTGATATCAGTTGCAGGGTGTGTCATAGAGCACCAGAGACGATCATGCACATCCTGTCTTCTTGTTCTGTGCATGCAACTGCAGGCTACATCCATCGACATAATGCTGCTCTGCGAGTTCTCTATTACCATCTTAGACTGGGAGATGAGATATCGTGTACACAGACGCACATACACTCATACACACACACATACAGACCAATACCCAAAAACCACTTTTTTGGACACAGGGGACCTTGAAACGTATAGAAATTTAGAAATTGGGGTACCTTAATTTTTGTCGGAAAGCAATACTTTCCTTACCTATGGTAATAGGGCAAGGAAAGTAATAAAATATTACGAGTTTTATCAATTTTTATCAACAAGCATTTTACAACTAAATGAAGAAGTTCAGTCGCTGATATGATTTAATTATTTCAGGTCATTGTTCAATTAAAAAGAACGGAGACCTGTTCAATTTGTTGACATTGAACAGCTTTGAGCACATCAGTCAATTCATGGAGTATTATTACAACCACAAAGACAACCAAGCTGTCTACGATTTGATGAGTACAAACTGTGGCGATGGCGAGACCAAAGAGGGCTATTTGAAAATACGTGAGTGTAATAATTTATTAAATTTTTCAAGATGAGAATTATTCTTTTTTTTCAACAAGTTTGACCCATTGAAGCGCCATTGTTTTGGCACAAGATTGAATCTGTGAAGTTCGAAACATTGCTAAAGTGACGAGGTCCACATTATGATGGCAGTGGAGAAAGATAGCAGGAGAACAAGGTTGCCAATCCTCAATCTTATCAATGCCTTCTATAAGGTGCGTACAGATATACGCGCCGCGAACATGAGCAATTCACTTTTAATCAGCTGATGCCAAGCTTTTTATATCTGTATCTTACCGTTTCTGTAAAAATACAGATATTATCAGCTGATTAAAATTGCTCATGTTCGCGGCGCGTAAATCTGTACGCACCTATAGACGGTAGCTGATACAGGTTTATTGATGTAATATTAACTGTTCATTCTCGTTTAAAATAATCAATTATATTTTATCAAGCAAGAAATTGTTTCTTTCAATAATTTCATGATGAATTTTCATAATTAAGATGAAATATTTTGTTAATTAAATATGAATCCTACATTGTCAAAAGATGATCTGGCAACAGAGCAAAGCGAGAAAGAGATAGCGCTATCCACTTTGTTGAATGATAGACAAGGATAGCAATACCATTGCTAATCAAACACTGCTATTATAACGTGAACCTCACTATTATAATAATATAGCTTTGTGGAGTCACCATCATTAAATGACGTCACTTATTCTCCACATGATTTTTCAATGGTTTTGGATTGTATAAAATAAAATAAAAATAAAATAAATTTTTTATCAACTCAAGAATTTGGTTCAAATATAGAGTATTGTCAATAGAAAGATTAAAAATAATAATAGTTACATATTGTTAGAACAATATTAATCAATTAATTATTTTCAGCTACAGTCCTAAGTTATTGTTCACTTAATTTCAGTTCAGTCTTACAGTTTTAGAAACATCACATTTTTATTAAAAGTAATATAAGAGTAAGGCTATAATTTGAATGAGTTGAATAGTAAAGCATGATAAAATTAATCAATGATCTATGTATGAAATCTCTTGAATTTATGAATATTGATGCAAAATGGAATAAATCTCACTTCATAAAAATAGGTATCATGTTCAATGAATTTAAAGATTTGGCAAAAAATGTTCCACTGAGAATATTGATCATCTTTGGTATAGAAGGATGGAAGTGTGACAACCTTATTTCGAACTTATAATCTAAATTTGGGAGAGGAATATCAAAGGGTTCGCCAGTTTTTTCACTTCCAATATTATTTTTATAAGTAATATCGTAATTGATAAATAATATAGTATTTCAATATGGCTACTTAAATCGTTCAACTATTATAAATTTAGAATACCCTCATTATACCTTTTGACAGTTAAGCTGCGTTTACACCGAAATCTGCGTTTACACCAAAATCTGCGTTTACACCTGCGTCCTTATAGATTCTATTAGATTGAACATAACTTATCATACACATGATGAACATATGTGTTTGTCAAGTTCCGTTCAATCTAATAGAATCTATAAGGACGGAAAAATAAACATTTTGTTAATAACTTTGGTGTAAACCCAGCTTTAGTAATGTCGGCATGAGTGCTCGAAACTATACTCTGTCCAGACTGCCATGAGCGCTGAAAGATTAAGCCGACCCTCGCTCTCCCACGCGCAGGCACACACGCCCGGCATACCTGCGCCATTGATATACTGTGTATACTACGTAGTATAAAGGTAGGCAGACCGACCCTTTACTCACACACACAAAAGGAAACTGCGCTTGTGTGTGTGAGTAGTGGGAGGGTCGGCCTAATCCTTCAGAGCTCATGCCAATTTGGACAGAGTATAGTTGTGTTAATATAAAATATTATAAAGAGGGTACTAGTATACTAGTAATAATTTATATAATAATTAAAATCTATATTCTAATAGATTTAGGTCAATTCGAAACCATTTTTTGTTGAATGTGTTTTGCAGTGAGATATGCATTTGACCCGGTGGCGTATTCAGCGGTAGAACTGTACGACGGTCTGACGTCACAGCGTGACAGTCGCGAAGGAATGGATCGCATCATCATATCGAGGAGTGAAATCGATTTGTTCGACGTGCAGAAATCTTTCTTTCTCATCTACGACAATGCCACTGTAGCGGCTACTATTGACGTCAGTTCACTAATTTATCATTAATTATTATCTTCTTCTTCTTGCCTTCATGGATTAGGCTTTTGTCTGTTCCGACTCACAACAGCATTCTACAAAAAATTTAAATGTTTTGGAGGAATATATTATATCTAAAATTTATAGCTTATACAAGTATAAAATGTTATTAATTTTGAATTTCTTTATCAGCTTTTCCTATATTCTTATTTGATTTCCTCTATTGCCATCTTTTCCGAGGTCTACCAATGTCTCTTTTTCCTATCGGATGGTAATTAAAAATTTTTAAAGGAATTCTTTCCGTTGGCATTTCTTATAATATGTTCCCTCCACTCGTTTCGATGACATACAACTTTTTCATTCATGTTGAAGGCACTCAATTATCTTCTTATTTCTTCATTTCTTATGTGGTCTCGTCTGTCACAGCCCTTCGTTCTGCGTAGGAATCTCATTTCTGCAGCCTGCAGCCTGCTCTCCTGTGATTTCGTGGTGATCCATGATTCACTTCCATACAGGAGAACAGGGGCAGCCATCACTCTGTAGAACTTCATTATAGTTTCTTTCCTCGCTTTCTTCCCTAAAGTTCTGCTGATGTTACCACATATCGATTGGAATTTTCCGATTTTCCTTTCAACATCTAAATCATCTTTGAAACTGATACAACCAAGATAGCAGTATTGTGACACTTGCTCTAATACTTTGTTATCAATAACTATCTTTGATCGTGTGGGATACTTGCCAGTGAATGCCATAATTTTTGTCTTACTTTGAGAAATCCTGAAATTATAACCCTTGCATATTTCATTTAGTACATGGACTGACTTTTGGAGGCTATCTTCATTTTCTTGTATTATCCAAAGGTCATCCGCGAACAATAGTGCGTTCAGGTAAACGTCTTCACTTAATTTAATACCTAAATCTACTCTGTATTTCCATTCTCTGAAAATGTCGTCAATGTAAATGTTGAATAAAGTAGGCGATAAACTACACCCTTGTCTAACTCCTTGATTAACATTAATTATTTCTCTTAGTCTATTCTTACCTGTATTTATAATTATCTTTGTATCGCGGTATAAGGTTTTGACAATATTAACCAGGTGCCTTGGATATCCTCTCTTCCACAGAATCTCCCAAAGCCGAATCCGATCAACTCTATCGAACGCTTTCTCAAAGTCGATAAAAGCCATATGCGTTTCCAAATTATATTCACGCCTTTTCTCAATGATCCTCTTCACTGCAAAAACATTGTCTGAGCAAGATCTTCCTTTCCTGAATCCATTTTGCTCCTCATTCAGAATTGCTTCAGCTATTGTTTTTACACGGCAGTTGATTATTTTCGAATAAATTTTATATCCCACATTCAGAAGGCTAATTCCTCTATAGTTTTTACAGTCATTCCGACTTCCTTTTTTGAAAAGAGAAATAACCTCTGCTTTCCTCCACTCTTCTGGGATACAATACTTCCTCCAGCATTCATTCTTTAATTATTATTAAATTCAAAAATATTTAAATCAATAGGCTTATAATAATTATTATTATCCTATAATATTAAGCGAGCAATTTCTGTACATCTGTTTATATTTTTATATCTGGTTATTCATGTTCAACGGATCTCGAAAACGGCTCTAACGATTTTCACAAAATTTGGAACATATTAGGTTTATGATATAAAAATTCGATTGCACTAGGTCTCATCCCTGGGAAAACTCGCTGAAGGACATGAAAAGGATAACAATTATTCATCTTTGGGAAAACAGATGATAATTTCATGTTTGTCGATAACAGAAGATGTGAGTGCCTGTGTGGTAGAGAGACAGAATTATTTCCAGCTGTGTAATCAGTCAGCGAGAAATTTTATCTAGCTGGACAATTTAATCGACTTGATCAACATAATCTGATTTGTTGACATGACCTGATAATCCTCCTAAACTATATCATAATTCTCAAAGTTGATCATTATTTGACAATTTTAAGTGATTAGTGAGTGTAATTTTTTATTCAATTTGGTTTTGTAAATAATCTAAATTAGAACTTTTTTGTTTTCAAATGTTTGATATGAAAATTGAACCTGAATTCAAGTGTATGGAACATAACCTACTTTCTGGACTATTTATAGTGTATAAATCAAAATTCGGGGAAGAAACAGTTTTGGGCTGAGCCTGTTAGTCCTTCCCCAATCATTTTAAAGAATTGTGTTCGGTTTATCAAATGTCAATAAATAAATAACGAGGGAAGCTCGATGCCCCGATATTATTGATTAATAGGCTAGTTCAAATTATTATTATTATTATTAGCCTGTTTATTTGCTTGTTTTAGAACCCAAACTTGGTTTAGAGCTAGAACAAAGACTTTCATTAGAACCCAATCTTTGTTTAGAACTCAAATTTGGTTTAGAACCCAAACTTGATTATTTAGAAGCCAAACTTTGATTAGAGTCCAAACTTGGTTTAGAACTCAAACCTAGTTTATAACACATATTTTTTTTAAGTTTAAACTTGGTTTAGGACCCAAACTTAGTTTATTAGAACCAATCTTGGTTTGCAATCCAAACTTGGATCAGAAATAAACTTTTTTAGAACCCAAACTTGGTTTGGAACAAATTCAATTATTTTAAAGACAAACTGCAAAAAATCTATTAAAACTGGATTCAAAACGCCTTTCTATCGGATCTATAGTGAGAGGTCCACGTCATAATGGCAGTAGAGAAAGATAGGATAACAGTGTTGCCGATTCTCTGCCTTCTATAGAGAATAGCTGATACCGGTATATTTTATGTAATATTAACGGTTCATTCTTGTTTAAAATAATCAATTATTTCTTCGTAAGAAAAAAATATTTTTTATGATTAAATAATGAATTTTCATAATTGAGATAAAATATTTTTTCAATTAAGTATATTCCTACCTTGTTAGAAAACGATCTGGCAACTTTGCAGAGCTAGAATAGGAGAGCACTATCTGCTTAGAAGAATAATAGACAAGGATAGCAACACAACACCGATGTTAATCATATACTGCCATTATAACGTGGACCTCACTGTAGAGCTGTTCCACTGTATAGCTGCTTCTATTCAGTTTTCTTCAATTCCTTATACTGTTAACTACAAATATTAAATTAGACCCTAGATCTCTCATCTCTATTAAAATTGAGATTAACTATAATACTCTTATCATATGCTTTCTAGATTTTTTCATCATTATTTTTTCATTCACCAATTTTTTTAATTTCATATTTTCCAGACCATCTATGGAACCCACGATCCTGATTACACATACGCATTGAAGAATATACTCAATGGAAATAAAGCTTAAAAAATAATATTTTATCTTACATAATGTGTTGTTTTGAAATAAAATAAAATCAATAAATTTGACTTATCCTGCTGGAAATACTAGTTTCAGTTTTTAAGTGTGTTCTTAGTTTCACGTTTCTCGTTTTCCAATACTTCTTTTATTGTGTCTGCATAGAGAAATTAATAAAAATCTTCCTCTAAAAATATCTTACACTTCTCTCCCTCCCTTCCATACTTTTTTCTCTCACACAGTCAGGAAATGGAGTGACCACACCACACACACATTTTAACCACAGAGTAGAATATCTTACTTGGTGTTGAAATATGTTGTAGAGGGTAATAACTTCACAAAATGTAATCATATCAGTATTTGACGTTTTATATGATCGATCAGATCTCTTCACCAATGTGATACTAAAAATGAATTCAAAATAATAGTTTTCTCTAAATTCTATTTGATTTTATCAGTGAAATGTACCAATCACTAAGATAAAACAATGAATGACTAGAAGCAGGAAATACCATGATCCTACTAGCATTTGAAAAAAAAAATCTTTTGCTACTAGAGAATTGTGACTGATAAGATGCTGGATTGAGAAGGTAAGCTTTCTTTAGTGATATAATTTATTAGTGTCTCAAGCTGCGTTTACACCAAAGTTATTAACAAAATGTTAATCTTTATAGATTCTATTAGATTAAACGGAGCTTGACAAGCACATATGCTCATGTGTATGATAAGTTACGTTCAATCTAATAGAATCTATATACTTATAGATCTATAAGGATATATCCTATATCCTTATAGATTCTATTAGATTCAATATAACTTATCATACACATGATGAAAATATGTGTTTTTCAAGTTCCGTTCAATCTAATAGAATCTATAAAGATTAACATTTTGTTAATAACTTTGGTGTAACCCCAGCTTTATTATGTATTAAATGAATTTGTTATTTAAATAATTGAATATATTATGTTGAAATGTGTATTCTGATAATGCAGAAACTATTCACCTGTTGTAAGTAATATTGTAAACGAATGAAAATGCAAATAAATCATTTGAATTTGAATTAGTTTTACTATGAAGACTTGGAATTACTAATTGTTTCAGTTACCGTGGTTTTCAACTTTTTAGACTCTAACTCAATATAACCATAGAGAAACAATAGCGTAAGTAGATATTCCATAGTATATAAGGCGTTTGTGTTGCAACTTTTACTGTTATCTCAAGCCGATTACTGTCTATTATTGTCGAATTTTACTGTTTTGTTGGGGTGAGAGTGTATGAACGGCACAATATGAGAGACTTACTGTGTCACACAGCTTCAAGGGAAAGAATTACATGAACTATTGGCTTGAGATAACAGTAAAACTTGCGACATAAACGCCCTGTACCATGGGATATCTACTTATGCTATTGTTTCTCTATTTTATAACTTAGTATGAAATTGGAAATGAGAAAAACAACTCCAGAGACGAGTGTAAAGATAGCAAACACATATATTTGTTTCATAATATGATATATTTATTTATTATTTTTACAAGAGCACTGACCGGGAGAGAATAATACTAAGGATAGGCTGTTCCTTGTATTATTTCTCTCCAAATTTTGTTTCAGTAATCATATTTTTAAATCGTCAAACTTTAAAATGTGTTCATTTCCCAAAAGACAAAAATCTTTTGAGAATAGATTGCAAAAATTAATTGTATCACATTAGAAATTTCTGACTTATAATGGAGTTGATACTATATTGATATTGATGTAGCAACTCGCAAGCCGAGCTAGATTCTAATTTTTTTTCTACTAAATAACTGGTTGTAAAAATATAAAATTTAAAGTTATAAGTTAGTTTCTTTAATCCAGTTTCATGTAATATAATAATTATTATTCAATATTATTTGAAGGGTTTAAAATTTGAGGCTGATGAAGTTACTCCTTAGGAGTGAAATACATTCCTCTCTATTCTACCAAATACCTATAAAAAAGAAGTGTTTCTAAATATATACTTTGAAACAGAGTGTCTAAACTACAACAGAGTTTGAAAATCTATTATTTTCTCATTTGTAGCACAGAAGATGAGTGCACCAAATCGAGATTACGCTTCTTACAAACGAAAGGAAGTGGAGGAAGAAAGGATAAAGAAAATAGAAATCTGTAAGGATGAAGTTGATCAAGTTGTCGATATTATGTCCAAAAACATCACCTCTCTTCTGCAACGTGAAGTGCAACTTTCAGAACTTGATCGGAAATGTGATGACCTGTCGCAATCGGCCAGTGCTTTCGAAAAGACTGGCAGTAAACTTGAACATAAAATGAAAGATGATTTGAAAAAAGCCAAACGTTGGACACCCAAATCAATAGTTTGTTATGTTTTTGTGTTTATAGTAATACTAGTGTTGCTTTCCTTGTGCTACAAATTTGTTATGAGGAAAATCTTTTAATAAAATGATACCGTATTTGAAAACGTGTTTCATTATCATTTGATTTAAAATATCAAATATATGTCTGGTTTTACCAATTTGCTATTATATTGGTATATTCGGTTGCAATCATAAATAATAATATCTATGATATTAATTTGCAAATGTGGAATCTATATTTTTCGGTTAACAGAATCATTTAATTATTAAAAAGCAAAATGCTGTTCAGTTCTGTACGGATTCAAGCCATTCAGTTGGGGATTCCAGCCTTGCTTTTATCAGTTATGAAAGCCATTTCAAACTTGGCGCTTCTAGAAATGGCTAACAAAAGTGAAGCTCAGAGATCAGAGTGGCACTGGTTTTATAATTTGTGAGGTGAGCTCACTCTCAATTTGAGGTTAGCCGAGATTTTGGCATCTTTGAGTTTTTTCTCGTTTATTGTGTGGCAAATTTACAAAATTATTTATATTTGAGAAGTTATTCGAAGGTGAATTTGTCAACTTGGTATTCCTAAAACCTTTCAACAAACAAAATGAATGCTCCACCAACATTCGAGTCATTCCTTCTCTACGATGGTGAGAAAAAGTAAGTAAACTAACAACATTACGAATGAAATCTTAATTTGTTATTTTATGTTTTAACGAAAATATATTAGTTTAGTCTTGATAGACAAAACTATTTATTTATTCAATAATGATAAAAATACTTATTCATAAAATGAATGGGAATGACAAAACAAGCTTATCCTTACAATTCTAAAACTATACACTAGGCTTAACTATTAGGCTGAATCATTTTTATTGATTCTAAGTTAATCATCTCTTATTTACAACTCTATTCAATTAAACTATTATACATGAAGTTAATCTATGAAATGAACCTAATTTATGAAAATCATGGTCAATGCATCGATCCTACAAGCATCATAAATGAAAGAATGCTTGGCCAATCATGTGACAACAGCCATAATAATAACACCTTTTGTTACCTATAGGTACCTTCTAGGAAACAATAAATAAATATTAAATAATATTTAATTTTATAATTTACAGAATCATCAAGGAATTGGATACTAAAGTGCCGAATGCGGCCATCTTCACAATCAACAAAGAAGATCACACCCTTGGAAACATGATCAGGAAGTATGTAACCTATACACCTAACCTGTATTTATTCCATTTCGGTATATTTTGACTCATCAGTTTAATATAGGCTATGCATTTTCCAGAATTACCTTGTAGCTACCTTCTCCTCTACACTATGTTTTTACCAGACTCTAAATGTAATGAAACACTAGATGTAATATAGAATTAAGTGAGACATTGAAACAATCTATTAATCTTTTGCACATCATTGTACAATATAGTGTCCACTTATAACGTCAGGCCACACAACTGTAATATTCAATAAACATCTTAATTTTACGACTGCAGTGAATATGTTATTGTGTTTATTACAGTTCCTATTGTGGCCTGACCTAACGTTCTAAGTAGGTATAGTGAGGTTCGTCCACCTTATAATGGAGAAGGATAGAAGAACAACCTCAGATTTGGAGGGATATGCGGAGCAGAGAAATGGAGGGAATTCAGCCAACTACAGAGATGAATAGAATCATAGAAATTCTATAATTTCTATAGGAAGAAGCGCAGTTGCCAAGTTGTCGGTCAGACTCAGTCGATGCAGTGCTGTTGAACACACTAAAAACTGCAGATCGCTGTCCGCTTTAGTACGGCAACATCGCTGTTACTGAGTCCCTTCCTTACTGTGTCATAACTGTGTCCCTACTTTTCTCTGCTCCTACATATCCATAGATTAGATTTTTTTAAGATAAAGACTCACTACATGGGAAGGAAATACTTCACAATGCTGCCTTTAGAATTACATACAATAGACAACATCAGAAAATTAAGTATAAAACTCAAGTAGTATTCAATATTGTCTCTGTACTCCCTACAAGAGTTTACAGATCACACTATAGGTTTATGACTGTTGTTTATCACTTTTTGCCATTTCATTAATAGGTTTAAGACTGTTTTCTACCAAAGTAAAAGTAAATTCGTATGGCTTTTGTTGGTGGGGAGTCCCTTGCGGGAAGGTCCCACCGCCTGAATATATAATTTAAGCCGTCAATGGGACTTACGACTGTCATACTTCAGCCGGGACCGACAATTTAACGTGCCCACCCGATAACACGGGAGTGATCTGGTTAAAAAACTTTTGGTTTGAACCCGGGATCTCTATGCTGCTAGACAAGCACTCTATTCACTAGACCATGAATCACTCCATATATATATGTATATATTTTTTTTTGTTTTGCTTTCCACTATATTTTATGTTATGTTTGTTTGTATTAAGGTGCGTACAGATTTACGCGCCGCGAACATGAGCAATTCACTTTTAATCATCTGATGCCAAGCTTTTTATATCTGTATTTTACCGTTTCTGTAAAAATACAGATATAAAAAGCTGATTAAAAGTGAATTGCTCATGTTCGCGGCGCGTATATCTGTACGCACCTTTATATTGACGCTGTTCTTGATTATCTGTACAAGATTATGAAGATTTTTTCAATTCAATCCCTCCAAGTTGAAGGTTATCCTAATACACAGTCAACTTTGCAATGTATTGATTGAAATATGGAATTCTGCAGGCAATTGTTTTTTGTTGAACGAATTGATGAAACAATTATTGTTTGACTTGTTGCAGCCAACTGTTGAAGGACCCCAATGTGCTGTTTGCGGGTTACAAGCTGCCGCACCCCTTGGAGCACAAGTTTGTGCTGCGTATTCAGACGACAGCCGAGCATTCGCCACACGACGCCCTCATGAACGCCATCACCGATCTTGTTGCCGAACTGTCACTTTTCGAGGAACGATTTAAGGTCAGAACCCCACAATACTATACCTCCTACATTTTGGACCTGCGCCTTCAAAAAATGGCTGCCGTGGTTATATTGTTGCTGGCATTAACATTTTAAACGGGAACTAGACGAACCAATTGATATTTCGACAAACTGAGACCCTCCCAAACAGCTGATTTTTGTTTTTTCAAAAAAATGGCTGCTGTAGTTATATTGTTACTGGCATGAATATATTAAACGGGAACTAGACGAATCAATTGAGATTTCGTCAAACTGAGACCCTCCCAAACAGCTGATTAGTGATTATTCTTTATTGAAATTCCAATAAGTCCACCAATTACGGCGGCCATTTTTTTCTAGGCCCAGGTCCGGTAGTACCGGTATATAAGAAGTCCCGTACAGAATATCCCACGAAAGTGTCCCACAACCGAAGACTTGATTCTACATGAAATTTAAAAATAATGTAGATTCTACATGAAATTTGCAACAAAAATGTCCAGTAAAGTTTCTTATATCGACCTTAGGTTTCGAGATCAATCGTTTACTATAGTGAGGACAACGTTATAATTGCAGTGTTTGATTAGAAATGGTATTGCTATCCTTTTCTTTCATTCAACAAAGCGGATAGCGCTCTCTTTCTCGCTTTTCTCTGTTGCCAGATCGTCTTTTAACAATGTAGAATTAATAAATAATTAACAAACTATTTCATCTTAATTATGTAAATTTAATATGAAATTATTTTAAAAAAATATAATTTATTGCTTAATAAAATATAATAATTCATTATTTTAAACGAGAGTGAACAGTTAATATTACATTAATAAACCTGTATCTGCTACCGTCTATAGAAGGCATTGACAAGACAGAAGTTTGGCAACGCTTTTCTCCTATCTTTCTTCACTGCCATTATAACGTGGACCTCACTATAGATGTTTTTGAAATAAGCCTACTTACTATTATTAAAACGTCGATTACTAGAAAACTATCAATCAAAATTGAATTTTAAAGATATGGTTGGAAAGACATTTCCAATAAGATTTGCTCCTTTGTTTCTGACGTTTTCGAACTTTTTATGAGCACTAAAAGTTTAAAAAAGTACATTCGATCAGTTCAATATCAAATTTCAAACAGTTTTTTCCAGTGTAACAAAATATTTTCAATAATAGAAAAACTCGCTATTTTAAAAGCTTTTGAATGAGTTTAAACCATTTGGGGAAATTTCAATTCATATTACAACATTCTTTATTGCAACTTTCATGTGGTCTTTGGCTGTTATATATTTGTGGGACACTCTATATCGTACATAATAGAAGACACTTCAGAGTAATTATACACAAAATTATTTTGGACTCAAAATTGGACAAAAATCGTGAAGTGTAAACATAACCTATTTTTGGACAATTTTTATCCAAATTTGGGAAAGGAACAGTTTTGGGCTTTAAGCCTGTTGTTCCTCTCCCAATCATTCATAGTTGAGAATTATATTGTATCTATCAATGAAAATATTGTATCTATTTCATATTGTATCTATCAATGTATAAATAAATAAATAAATAAAAATTAGCAGGACACCCGTGTTTCGCTACGGGGATTAAAAAGATGTATCATTTTTTAGAGATATTTATGATCAAAAATTCAGAAACGGGTTCTGGATAAATTCCTAAAGGCCATCTCACATGCCGTAGCATAGCTTAAAATACGTGTTCGGAATTATCTTGTAATGCTAAATTTTCGCTACTCCGGTTTGAAATGGACAGATTACACTAGAGGTGCGTGACTTTCGCTCTGCTCCGCAACCGAACGTCACTCCAGCAGAGCGATTGATGATCGACCGGGGAGCAACAGTGGTTCGACCGGGGAACGCGAGAAGATCTAACATCTTCCGTAACGTTCATGATGGGTGCGTGGGAGGAGCTTCTGTGGTTCGATGGTGGTACAAGGGCGGTACGAGGGAGGAGCGTGCTCGGTGCGGGTCGGAAGCGCGAATATGTGTACGCAGCTTTAGAGATACGTCGGCTACGTCTTTCAAAAGACGTATTTCAAGCTACGCTATGCCGGTGTGAGATGGCCTTTAGAGTTGCATCCCTTTTAAATTTTGTAAGCTTATGATTTGATTTCCTCTCACTCCCACTTTTACTGTTAATTATTAACTGTTAAAATAATTTAAGGTCTATTTACAGAATAATGTTACGAATAGGAAATTTAACATTTAACCTACACTATGAACAAAGATGATGTAGGTAAACAAGATGATAAGGTAAAGATAAATAGGTGATCAAAGATCAAAGATGATAAGGTAAAATATATGAGACATTGTCAGTTCCAAATAATTTATGCAACAAGAAATGAAATGAAAGCGATATTGTCAGTTCCACAAATGATGGCTTTTATTTCACCTCTTTTTGTATAAATTATTTGGAACTGACAATGTCGCATTACAATAAGAGGTGAAATAAAAGCCATCATTTGTGGAACTGACAATATCGCTTTTATTTCACCTTAATTTAGGAAACATTTCTCCTATAGTAAGGTCCTCGTTATAATGGCAGTGGAGAAAGATAACAGAACAACGTTGCCGATCCTCAGTCTTGTCAATGCCTTCTATAGAAGGTAGCTGATACAGGTTTATTGATGTAATATTAACTGTTCATTCTCGTTTGAAATAATCAATTCTATTTTATCAAGCAAGAAATAACATTTTTCAATAATTTCATAATTGAGATGAAATATTTTGTTAATTAATTTTAAATTCTACATTTTTAAAAGACAATCTGGCAACAGAGCAAAGCGAGAGATAGCGCTATCCGCTTTGTTGAGTTATAGACAAGGATAACAATACCATTGCTAAATCAAGCACTGCCATTATAATGTGGACCTCACTATATCTTTCTCCACTCTCATTATAACGTGTACCTCAATATAATACTGCAATATCAGGGAATTGAGCTTCTCTCGAAAGCAGTCATGTTTTGAACTGATTTCTGTTAATGTGACTTGGGGTTTGATTGGCTTGATTTATCTCAAACTTTGAAATGAAATGAAAACATTCTTTCCCTCCACCTCCTGTCTAAAGTGCTTACTTTACTCCCTGGAACATAATACTAAAGTTTCACTTTTTCGCTCTCGGGAGGAAAAACCAGGAAAACTCCCTAGAGCGTAAAAGTAACTCCATTTAAATAACATGGGGAGCATCTCTATTTTAAAAACGTACATTTGAAATAGGTTGGAAGGTCTAAGCTCAGATGAGGAAGCATATAGACATAGAGAAACAACAGCGTAAGTAGAGATCCCATGGTATAGGGCGTTTATGTCGCAACTTTTACTGTTATCTCAAGCCGATTACTGTCGATTTTTACTGTTTTGACTGAGTCAAAAGTTTTAAGAGTGTATGAACGGTACAAGATGAGAGACTACCAGCGTCATAAAGCTTCACAGGAAAGAACTACGTGGACTATCACCTTGAGATAACAGTAAAAGTTGCGACATAAGCACGCCCTATACCATGGGATATCTACTTATGCTATTGTTTCTCTATGATATAGTCATTAAACCAACTAAATTCAATACCTCCACCAGACATTTAATCGGTATATGAAATATATGTTTTATTCTAAAGTTATTACAAACTTCATATCAGTATACTATAAAAATGTATAAATATTTTTTTATATTCCATGTTATTCAAAATACCAACCAATGAATATTCCTCATTAACTAATCAAATTTGAAACGGGAACTTCATCATAGTGTTGTAGTCGAGTCGGCGGCCATTGTTGTTACAACTAACTCATGAAATATATGTTTGTATGATATTTATTATATTCTTAATATCAGTAGACGATAAAAATTTATACAATTTTTAAAATATTTTATTCTATTCAAAATACCAGCCAACAAATATTTTTGATCTGCAATTCAAATCTGAACCGCGTGATCTGGAGTCAGCCATTTTTGGTAGATGCCCAGCTGATATAATATTGTTACAACTTTTGCCGATAGATAGCGCAATCAGCAGTGCCAATCATACGACCGGTTTTTAGGTTTTAGATTTAGGTTATGTTGTTAGGAATCATTGTCACCAATACGTAAGTTATTAGAATGATTTTATTTGCAGTTTCTATAAAAAAATGTAGATGGAGGAAAAATGTTGTGTACATCACGAGCGAAAAATACTTTTTCTCCCTCAGGAAAATTGCTGCCCTCGGCTTCGCCTCAGGCTTCAAACTTTTTCCCACAGGGAGAAAAAGTCGTACTTTTCACTCTAGATATACAAATAACTATTATTTGCAGTTTCTATAGAAATGTAGGTGGAGGAAAAATGTTGTGTATATCACGAGTGAAAATTTTTTTTTCTCTCAGGGAAATTGTTGCCCTCGGCTTCGCCTCGGGCTTCAAACTTTTCCCTCAGGGAGAAAAAACAGCACTTTTCACTCTAGATAATATACAAATAACTATTTCTAGGAGTTAGGACGTTTTAGTTCTCTCTACCACTCAACTTCGTAATTTACTGCTAGTAATAAAAATTCTATTAATAAATTATGATTTGTTTGAATTCTAGGAGGCAATCAAAGAGAAGAAAGAAGGCTTGGATTGAGCTTCTAGCTTCAAAAACGCCACCTTCCAAGTAACATACACTTTCCTATTGGAAACTATATTCGACTTGCAAGAGTGACACATGTAAAAAGAACTATTTTGTGATATTTAACAATGAACTAGACTATAAATAATGGATTGTAATATTCTATTGTGACCGACGAAAACATTTCCATCAATATTTATCCATTTATTCACAATAGAGACATCGGGTTTACCCAAATATGTCTCAAATATTCATTGTAGTATCAATTCAAAGTCCTTTACTGTTCATTTTAATAATAATTGTCATGGTGACAAGATTTTTAAAAATATGTTGCTCTGAATCTGAAACCAATGTTATTTATACGATATTATTGTGTAATGAGGTAGAAATATATTGATTTTGATATCTGTATTTATTTGTATTTTATTTGGATCGTTAGATTTAAAGCCACTTCATTCAGACTGACAAAAGTGTGAGGTAATGAATTGCATGGCTAGGCGTTTAGCCCTTGGTACATAGAGCACAAATATTATGAATATTATTACTCCTTGCAGGGTGTTGAGGACGTCTGTTACAAACCAAACCTGTAAAAAAATAAATAATTTAGATTAATTTTAACTTTAAACTCAATGAAATTAAAACTCAGGGAGTAAAAGTGTAAAGTTTTAGTGAAGTGAAAACTTGAGGAACCCAAAATATAACCTATAAACTTGAGTGTAAATTGGAAATGACATTGGGTCATACCTTAGACCAGTTATAGAATAGACACGGCCCATTGTATATTCATACTGAAAGTCGATGAAGCCAACATCTACTGCCATATCGCCAAATCGTGATGTCAGCATCGGATAGAAAACTTTTCTGTAGAGTTTGTTTACATTGTTTTTCATAGCAAATTGTGTCTATTCCAGCGGGAGCGCAGCGGGAGTTTAACTTACCATTTTAATGAATAATAATTTACATCCTTCTGAAATAGACACAATCTGAAAGTTTTCTATCCGATGATAACGTCACGATTTGGCGATATGGCAGTAGATGTTGGCTTCAGAGGCTAGACTTCCCAGTGTGTCTATTCTATAACTGGTCTAAGGGTAATACGGCAAGGTAGAACATCCGAAAGGATCTCTCTGCCGATAAAAGCCATATGAATGAAAGATTCTAAATTTAGATTTTAAAACACTAACATAAGCACAAATAGAATAGAAATTAGGATAACTTTATTTGTGTTTTCGATAACGAGTCAAACTGTTTTGAATATATAATGATATGTAACGTTTCCATAATTGAAAACCCTGTTTTATTTGTCAACTCCAGTTTTATTAATTTAATTACAGGACCTGTCGTTTTGTGTTGGAACCAACATATCTTCAAAGAAACTGCAGTCATGTAGTTAAATTAATTGAAATGGAGTTGACAAAACAGTTTTTCAACTTATATACTAAAAATAATGTGCCTGTTGATCCTTCCTCAATCATTCAATGATTTGTGTATCTTTCAATGTAGTAGGCCTACATATAAATAAATAACAAGAATAAAAAATGCCACAATATTCTCTATAATGAATAGAGCAAATTATAAACATTTAACTGAATAAATTATAGTGTCTGGCAATTCTTTTTCAGAAAAATAATTCACCAGCCTTAGATTAGGACGCACAATGAATTATCAGGGCTCAATGAGTTATTAGGCAAGATTTATAACATATAGAATTTGAAGACGAGAAATGAGAAATTCTAATTTTTTATTTTCCTTGCCCTATTACCATAGGTAAGGAAAGTATTGCTTTCCGAAAAAGATTAAGGTACCCCAATTTCTATATATCTATACGTTTCAAGGTACCCTGAGTCCAAAAAAGTGGTTTTTGGGTATTGGTCTGTATGTGTGTGTGTGTGTGTGTATGAGTGTATGTGCGTCTGTGTACACGATATCTCATCTCCCAATTAACGGAATGACTTGAAATTTGGAACTTAAGGTCCTTACAATATAAGGATCCGACACGAACAATTTCGATCTAATGCAATTCAAGATGGCGGCTAGAATGGAGAAAATGTTGTCAAAAACAGGGTTTTTCGCGATTTTCTCGAAAACGGCTCCAACGATTTTGATCAAATTCATACCTAAAATAGTCATTGATGAGCTCTATCAACTGTCACAAGTCACATATCTGTGAAAATTCCAGGAGCTCCGCCCCATCTATGCAAAGTTTGATTTTATATTCCCAATTATCAGGCTTCAGATACAAATTAAACAAAAAATTCCAAGTGGAACAGATTGAGCATGAAAATCTCTACAATTTATGTTCAATAACATTTTCACCTAAAATTTAAAATAAGCTCGATATTCGAGAAAATGTTATTATTTCAATTGCATATTGTTGATTCTATTGAATCATTCACTATGAAGAGATAGCAGACTTCGTGTGTCTCCAGCGTTATTGTTCTGTCACCAGCTGACTTGAATATTTGAATAGTAAACTTGAGATGCGCGTCAGGTGATAAATTTTCATAATGGCAAGGAAAGTTGTGTGTATGCGCCACACCAGATTTTTTTGCTAGAAAAATAATTTAACAAAAATCTCACCTGACTTGGTCCTCCCAGAGCCCAGGAAATAAGCTCAGCAAACCAATTGACTCCCATTACAACGAATAGAAACGCACATTGTTTAAACCTGAAATCATATTGAAAATTAATCATGTTCAAAAATTATAAGTTATATTATCTTCCAAGTCAGTTCAAATATAAGTACATGGTACTGAGACTATCAAGTAAATAAATACGACTATAAGGTGAAGGCAAAGACTACATAAACAGGTTGTGTCTTCAAAAAATAATTTAAAAATTATCCTATTGAAAAATAGTCATGATCCCTTAATAGATAAATACCTGAACTTTTGGGCCAACATCTTTGCTTGAGCTCTGCTAGGCAGAAATAGAATATCATTAGTTGTTATAGGTGTTGACACACTTATAGTCTTTCAATATGTGAACGCTTCCATAAGAACACATGGTATTCTATTTTTTCTCAGCAGAGCAGACATCTATTGAAAGTAGGTGCTCTAGTTGAAGTTTACATTTGACAATAAGCCAATCGGAGGACTTTCTGGGTGTTGTGTCGGCGAGAAATCGGTGTTTGTGTAAAAACAGTCATTGCTGACCCTAAAACTTTTATTTATTATTATCGAATTCATAAATGTGTTGATATTTCTCAATAAATTCCAGTAAAATTCTCAGGTATTTCAATTCAATCTTATGGAGCCAAAACACTTTACATCTCTGGTCATGTAAACAAGTATTGACAAAATAGAATTATAGTCCCTTTTAAAATTAACAAAATAATAATTATAATTACAATTTGTATTATTGTTTTATTAATTTTAAAGAGTAGTATAATTCTATCTTATAAATACAAGAAAGTAGCCCTGAATTCATACATTTAAAAAATATTGACAAATACAGAAAATAGCAGGAGCTTAAAAAATGAGCTTACACTTGATTAATTCTTTCAATCTCCATGAAAATTCTCAGATATTTCTTGATTAATTTCTTAAATTTTCAGTTTAATTCACAAACTTACATGTCCAGCCTACGTTGCAAAGCTGTCTTCTGACTAACTGGTGCCTCAGCCTTGGTATCCGCATAGAAATGTATGGGCTTACATAGACGTCTTGCACTTAGCAGGAAGAACACCATGTTTGATATAAGAATGAATCCCATTGGTCCATAGAAGTAACCGAGGGCTGCCAAGTCATCTGTTAATTAAAAATTGAAATTATTTTTAACATTAAATTCTTAGAGCATTGGCTAGTCTCAAAACTCTGTGTCACAGAAGAACGAATTAGAAAGATTCGTATTTATTGCAGTATAGAATTTGAAATTTCTCCTAATTTAAGTAAATTAAAACGTTTCCAATACCAAGAATAGGGGCAAATGGGTTTCTTTAAATACTTTCAATAAATGTTAGTCCAGTCAACGAAAGATTATAGAGGGAAAAGTTTGGAACACAATTTTTGACCCCGCAGCTCTTTTAAGGATAGTAAGGGGGTAAACATATCAAGTCCTCACTCCTACCCCCTGTGCTAAGGGGGTGGGGATGGTTTGAAAGTACCATATTTTGGTTTTTTGCACATATCTCGAACAATATGCGTATTTCGGAAATTTTTGTCGAATGCAAAATTAAAGCTTACAAATTAGCCTACAAGTTTTATTTGTAACATTTTTCCATATCTCTCATGGTTTTCTAGGTATGAGCTCTCGAAGATGTCACATTTTGAAGAAAACCCCTTCCGGCTCCAATTTTTCATCTTTTTGGCCTTATAACTTTTCAACGATTACTTAAAAAATCTGTGCTAATCATGAGCTCATAGAGCATCATATTCTCTTCAATTTCATGTATTATTTAATTATTTTATGCATCTCCCTACTGTTGTAGCCGCTATAATGTTGAGTGTAATATCTTCAGTTTAACAACAATAGATCAATTGACAGGGGAATTTGGAGGGAATGTTAGACTACCTCCTAAGTAGTCCAAACAAAGCTGCAAAGTCAAATATTGTGCTCCAAACATTCCCTCCAAATTCCCCTGTCAATTGATCTATTGTTATTAAACTGAAGATATTACACTCAACACTATAACGGCTGAAACAATCGTAGGGAGATGCATAAAAAATGAAATAATACATGGGATTGAAGAGAATATGATGCTCTATGAGCTCAAAGTTTTCAATGAACCGTTAAAAAGTTATAAGGCCAAAAATATGAAAAATCGGAGCCGGAAGGGGTTTTTCTTCGAAATGTGACATCTTCGAGAGCTCATACCTACAAAACTATGAGAGATATGGAAAAATGTTACAAATAAAACTTGTAGGCTAATTTGTAAGCTTTAATTTTGTATTCGACAAACATTTCCGAAATACGCATATTGTTCGAGATATGTGCAAAAACCAAAATATGGTACTTTCAAACCACCCCCACCTCCTTAGCACAGGGGGTAGGAGTGAGGGCTTTTGATATGTTTACCCCCTTACTATCCTTAAAAGAGCTGCGGGGTCAAAAATTGTGTTCCAAACTTTTCCCTCTATACCGTACCTTTGTTTGAGCATCCATTGCCTGGACTAGGTACCATCATCTGTCTGATTTGTGTTTTCATTATTCCATGCTCTGTACACAATAACCGCCATGAGGAATTTATTCCCGTTATAAAGTCAGCACCTGCTTAAACATTAGTGTGCTATCCTTGACTGTAAATAGACAAAGCAAGTAGTTCCATCATTTTCGAATTCCGCAACGTTGCCAAATCGTATGTAGCACAAGATGATTTATGACAAGTTCCCAATCCTGTGAGATTCAAGTTATAAAGTCATCTGATTAATAACAATGGTTTTCTATCCCTGTCTATCATTAGACAAAACAGATAGTTCTATCCTTCTCAAACTGCACAACGTTTTCAAATCCTCTGTTGGTATTATGAAGAAATATAATCAACTACCAGAATATTTTATCTCAATACTCAATTATGAAAAATTTACTTCATTAAAATCATGAAAATATATTATATTTTCCTGGTTAATACGATTACAACCTAGAAATTTGAAATTGAAAAATTAGGTTCAATTTTGTATACTTACTACTGAACCAACAGTTGTAAGCAAAGTTGGGCTTTAGGTAGGATGGAGGTATGAACGGCGTCAATTCCATCAAAACTGTTGAAAGAAGCACTAAGAGAGGACAGCACCAGGCATACAATGAATACCATAACATCTTCTTCAGCTCTATTTTCTGGTTGGAATACGTGAATGGTGATCTGAAAATTATCATAAAATCTATATATATAAAAGCGAAATGGCACTCACTCACTCGCAGAACTAAGAATCTACCAGACCAAAAACGTTCAAATTTGGTAGGTATGTTCAGTTGGCCCTTTAGAGGCGCACTAAGAACGGATTTAAAAAAAAATCCAAAGATACGCCCAAAATCTGCGTTTTCTCAGCTTTATCGAGAACAAATGAACAGAATATGTTCAAATTTAGTACAGAAGCTCAGCTAGGGTGAAATAATGTTGTGTTTGAAGGAATTTGCAATAACGTCAAAGATACGCCCAAAATTAGCGTTTTCTCAGTTCTTTCATCAATAATAGACAGAAAATGTTCAAATTTGGTACAGAGGTTTAGCTAGGGTCTAAAAATGTTGTGATGAGGTGACTAATTTTTCATCAAAGATACGCCCAAAATCAGCGTTTCTCTCAGCTTTTCTTCGTTTTCTCAGTACTTTGACTTTCTGATGGAATGAAGCATGCTCAAATGAAAAATGCAGGCGAGCGAAGCGAGTCCGCTGATCTCATTTTTGGGGGTCCAGGGGGCGGAGCCGGATGAGCCGGGGGTCCAGGGGACGGATATGGCGAGCGAAGCGAGCCTGACGGCTAGTAATCTATATAATAGAGTAGTCTATACTATAATAAAGGAAATAACTGGCCTATACACGTACGGGATAGGAAATTCACGAATGACGCATCATCACGTCTCAATTACTGGACTGATATTAACTTGTAACTTTGCATATAGATTCCTAATTAACCAAGGATGGTTATAGGATTATTTTAAATTCTTTAAGACTTCAGTAGGTCAAGTTTTCAATTGGACCCTTGCGGAGCACGGGCTACCAGCTAGTATTACATAATACGATATCGAGTATTGTTACCAGAAATTAAAATGAACCAGGTCTTCATTTTTCCAGACTTTGAAAATAATACCCGTACACGTTATAATGGCAGTATTTGATAACATTGGTGTGGCTATCCTTGTCTATCATTCGACAAAGCAGATAGCGCTATCCTCTCCTAGCTCGTTGCCAGATCGTTTTTTGTAGATCTTCTACAATGTATGAATGTAATTAATCAATAAAATGTTCAATCTTAATTATGAAAATTTATACTGTAGTATAAATTTGAAAAATATATTTTCTTGGCGAAAAATTATGATTTAATTATTTGTAACAATCCTATTACAGTATATTAAGCGAGCAATTTCTGTATATTATCTGTTTATATTTTTATATCTGGTTATTTATGTTCAATGGATCTCGAAAACGGGTCTAACGATTTTCACGAAATTTGGAACATGGTAGGTTTATGATATAAAAATTCGATTGCACAAGGTCTCATCCTTGGGAAACTCGCTGAACGACATTAAAACGATAATTCATCCTTGACTGAAACAGCTGAGACTTTCGTCGTCTGTGAAAGTAGTAAAAAGTGAGCGAGTGATTCTGTGGAAAATCAAAATATCGCATCCCCGAAATTCATAAGCTGACGTACAGCCAGCTGTAAAATTGTAAACACGATCATTTGATAGAAATGTGTTCTGTTTATCAATAAATAAAAATAACCGAGTGAAGCTCGGTGCCCCGATATTAAGAATGAACAGTAGTTAATATTACATCAGATATCTTGTATAGAAGGCCGTGGCAAGTCAGAGAATCTGCAACATTGTCTCCTATCTTTCTTCACTTCCATTAGCTTATAACGTGAACCTCACTATACTGACTAGTATTTAACTGAAATATGTGAAAAATACAATTCTTATCTCCAGTTATGACTCCATTACTTTATAATTGTCCTATAAAATAAAATTTATAAAAGAGCATCTCCGAGAAGTGGAAGATTTGTCAACATTGCTCAGAGCTTTTTTGACATCTATTTATTCTGTTGATGGTATTGAAGCGCATTTTTTGTAACTTCTAGTTAAAATTAATAATTTTTAAACCGTATAAATAATTAAAGACTTATATTACTCACGTCACTCTCCACCAGGTGTCAAAACAGAGAACATTCAACCAAAAGAAGCAGGCCAGGAATGAGAATTGAATAAGGAAAGCTGAAAAAGAATAATGAACATAATTTGATTGTATGGTGAGAGATGTTGTGGTATTTCTACATAATTGAAAGAATAAGACTGATATTGTCAATACCACTTTAATTTATTCGAAAATTAATTCATATTACAGAACCAGGTTTCGTGGTAATACTTACCACATCTTCAACAGGAACTGTTCCAACATCAACAAACAAATTAGTTCAGCTGAAGATGTGGTAGGTATTACCATAGAGAAACAATATTGTAAGTAGATATCCCATGGTATAGGGAATTTATGTCGCAGCTTTTACTGTTATCTCAAGCCGATTACTGTCGATTATTGTCAATTTTTACTGTTTTGTTGGGGTGATAGTGTATGAACGGCACAATTTGAGAGACTACCAGCATCACACAGCTGCATAGGAAAGAACTACGTGAACTATTGGCTTGGGATAACAGTAAAAGTTGCGACATAAACGCCCTATACCATGGGATATCTACTTATGCTATCTTTCTCTATGGTATTACCATGAAACCTGGTTCTGTAATATGAATTAATTTTCGATTAAATTAAAGTGGTATTGACAATATCAGTCTTATTCTTTCAATAATGAACATCTTAAGAACTAAAACCATTATTCCTAAAAGTAGTGAGTTTTATAAACGGTATTATAATGTGTTACTTCATTCTAAAGGGTATCTAGGCCTTCAGAAGGTCCACGTTATAATGGCAGTGTTTAATTAGCAATGGTATTGCTACCCTTGTCTATCATTCAACAAAACGGATAGCGCTATCTCTTTATCGATTTGCTCTGTTGCCAGATCGTCTTTTAACCAATGTAGAATGAATAATTGACCGAGCGAAGCGAGGTCTAAGATTCAAGTCGACGTTTTGGCATTTCTCTTAATGTTTAAATGTTTATATGTTGCGCATTTAGGGCGAAACGCGGAAATAGATTTTCATGAATTTTGACAGGTATGTTCCTTTTTAAATAGCGCGTCGACGTATATACAAGGTTTTTGGAAATTTTGCAATTCAAGGATAATATAAAAGGAAAAAGGAGCCTCCTTCATACGCCAATATTAGAGTAAAAATCAGACTTTAGAATTATTCATCATAAATCAGTTGACAGGTGATTACACAGATGTGTGGAGAAGCCAGTCTATTGCTGTATTTCCATAAGGTCTATAGTGCCAATCAGGTACTTGTGGATGAGAATACTGCGTGAGATCTACTGTTCACAGAACAACTAGTTAACAAAATATTCCACCTTAATTATGAAATTATTTAAAAATATAATTTCTTGCTTACTAAAATATAATTTATTATTTTAAACGAGAATGAACAGTTGATATTACATCAATAAACCTGTATCAGCTACCGTCTATAGAAGGCATTGACAAGACAGAGGATCGGCAACGTTGTTCTCCCATTTTTCTCCACTGCCATTATAACGTGGACCTCACTATAGTAGAAAATAAATGACTTCTTACCTATCATGACACACATGTTCTCAGATAGACTAGGTCCCCCCAGTTGCACAGTGGCCAGAGCAATGTAGGCTAGAATGAGACAGGAGATGTGGCAACACAGCGATTTGCCCCTCGTGTCTCGCAGCTCTGGAATGAGAGCGTAGATCAGCAGAGTCACCAGTAGGAATGGCACTGACAGAAGGAGGCCTGAAATTATACAATTCAATAAATAAATGCATTGACTATAATCATAGAATAAACAATCTACAAATAAATGAATACAGGTAAACCGGGTTGACTTTGTCCACTACCTCCGTTTACGGAGGTGGTGCTTTGTCCCAATTTTGGGGAGTAGAGATTTTAAAAAGCTTACAATTAATAGGTAATCAAGTTGTAACAAATCTCTTGCAATAATTTTTATTGTATTCCACAATGTTTGAAGGGTATTTTTCATTATCAAAAGGTCGACGGTACTCTATTCTCTGCTATAATTTGAATAATTAGAGTTAAAAAGTTACAGTTTGGAGAAGTCACATTAATATAGTGCTATGAAATTATAGTTTAGGATACCGTACCTTGAAATATATATTCAAATAAGTTGATGTTTGATGATTTTTCATTTTTATTTTATTTATTTACAATGCAAATGAAACTAATGTAATAACATTGGTTGATAAAATAATAAGGTAGTCCTCGTGCTATTTTTCTTCCAAATTTATAGGTGACAAGTTCAAGATAAGGTTAGAATTTCACGTGTACAATTTAAAAAAAAAATTAATCCAAAATAAACATGGAAACTATAAATTTTGAATTTTGATGGCTTGAATTGATTATAATTGATTATTAGAGTGAGGCTTAAAAATGTTGCTGTTCTGTTAAGTTTGTTTAGTGCATCTTGGATTTTTGGATCTTTTTTTGGGCTCGTGGGGTGGGAAGGTATAACCTGGAAACCCCCCTTCGTTATGCACTACCTCCGTAATTATATTTTTCAATAATTTAATAATAAATTTTCATAATTAAGTTGGAATATTTTGTTAATTAATTATTATGTCTACATTGTTAAAAGACGATCTGGCAACAGAGCAAAGCGAGAAAGAAATAGCGCTATCCGCTTTGTTGAATGATAGACAAGGATAGCAATACAATTGCCAATCAAACACTGCCATTATAACGTGGACCTCACTATAGAATGTAAAACTTAGAATATAATGGAGAGGACAGAATAATATACTGTATGTTCTGGTTATAACCTGGAAACCCTTCCTTCGCTATGCCACTAAACTCAGAATATGAGAAATATTAGAGCAATAATCCTCAATAGTACTTCAATAATAAGTTTTGACCCCATAACCAAACCTATTTTTGGACATTATCTATCTAAATTTGGGAAAGGAACAGTTTTGGGCTTTAAGCCTGTTGTTCCTTCCCCAATCATTCATAGTTGAGAATTATATTGTAAATATCAATTTATAAATATCTATAAAAATTGATGAATATGTATGATTATAACATTAATCAATATATAAATAAATAATCCTCAATAATGACCTTTTTACTTTCCTTGCCCTATTACCATAGGTAAGAAAAGTATTGCATTCCAAAAAAAATTAAGGTACCCCAATTTCTAAATTTCTATACGTTTCAAGGTCCCCTGCGTCCAAAAAAAGTGGTTTTTGGGTATTAGTCTGTTTGTGTGTGTGTATGAGTGTATGTGCGTCTGTGTACACGATATCTCATCTCCCAATTAACGGAATGACTTGAAATTTGGAACTTAAGGTCCTTACAAAATGAGGATCCGACACGAACAATTCCGATCAAATGCAATTCAAGATGGCGGCTAAAATGACGAAAATGTTGTCAAAAACAGGGTTTTTCGCGATTTTCTCGAAAATGGCTCCAACGATTTTGATCAAATTCATACCTAAAATAGTCATCAATAAGCTCTATGAACTGCCACAAGTACATCTGTAAAAATTTCAGGAGCTCCACCCATCTATGCAAAGTTTGATTTTAAATTCTCAATTATCAGGCTTCAAATACAATTTAAACAAAAAAATTCAAGTGGAAAAGATTGAGCATGAGAATCTCTACAATTAATGTTCAATAACATTTTCACCTAAAATTGAAAATAAGCTCGAAATTCGAGAAAATGTGATTATCAAATTGCAAACTGTTGGCAACTGTTGATTCTATTAAATCATTCACTATGAAGAGATAGCAGACCTCGTATGTCTACAGCGTTATTGTCCTGTCACCAGCTGGCTCAGATCTTTGTTTATAAGTAGACTTGAGATGCGCGTGCATACTAGCGTCAGCTGATCAATTTTCAAAACGGCAAGGAAAGTTGTGTGAGTGCGCCACACCAGATTTTTTGTGAGTGGGAAGAAGAGGTTCTATGTTTCACAGCTGTCAAAACTGAAAATATTTGGAAAAACAGTAATTTTTTGGTTGAAAAACAACGACTGTCCAAACTTTTTAAAATGTTTGTCCCTGTGCTCCTCAACAAACATGTTTGCCGAACATGTATGTCGAACATTTGACCAGTGTGAACTCGGCTTTAAAGATGACACAGTTGCCACTTTTCTTTTTCCTCTTTAGTGTGAGATTTTGATTACTCACCCATCGGGTAGACCGTCAACGCCAGCTTTTTCCAGAAATCGGGCGACTGCTCATCTGAGGACGAGAAGCAGATGAGAGGCAAGGCGACCGGCCCACTGGGCGTTTCGAACAGATCCAGGCAGTAGTCGGTGATCTGGAGCAGGGGTGGAGTCTGAAAGGGCACCAGGAGGGAGCCATTGGGCAGAACCACGAACTCGTCCAGACTGTCCTTGTGCGGCTCCAGGCGGTACCTTGCAAACAGATAACTGGTGAAATTATCAAGAAATTTGAGAAGTTGCTGGGAAGAATTTATTGAAAATTAATAAGATGAAGAAAAGGGAGAAAGAGGTGGCGATGAAGAAGAAGGGAAAGAAAATTAAGAAATAGAGGAAGAAGACGATAACGGAGAAGAAAAAGAAGAAGAAGAAGAAGAAGAAGAAGAACAACAACAACAACAACAACAACAACAACAACAAGAAGAAGAAGAAGAGAAGAAGAAGAAGAAGAACAACAACAACAACAACAACAACAACAACAACAACAACAACAACAACAAGAAGAAGAAGAAGATGAAGAAGAAGAAGAAGAAGAAAAAGAAGGAGTAAAAAAAAGAATGAGAAGAATAAGGAGTGGGAGGTGGTGGGGAAAGAGGAGGAAGAGGAGGTGAAGAAGAAGAAGATAACGGAGAAGAAGAAGAAGAAGATAACGGAGAAGAAGAAGAAGAAGAAGAAAAAGAAGGAGTAAAAAGAAGAATGAGTAAGAAGAAGCTGATGATGAAGAAGAAGAAGAAGAAGAAGTACGAGGATGAGAAGGGTAAGGAGTGGGAGGAGGAGGTGAAGAAGAGGACGTGAAGAAGGAGGAAAAGATAAGGGAGGATGAAGGGGGGAGTAGAAGGAGAAAAAGGAGTAGAAGTAAATGATGGTGGAGGAGGGGAAGAAAGAAGGGGAGAAGAAGAAGAAGAAGAAGAAGGAGAAGAAGAAGAAGAAGAAGAAGAAGAAGGAAAAGGAAAAGGAGATGTGGTGGAGGAGGATGAGGAAATTGGAGTACCTTTTAGAGAATTTAACAAGAACCTTATAAAAAATTATGAAGAAAAAGAAGAAGTAGCACATGAAAAAGAATAAGAAAGAGAAGGAGGAGGAGGAGGCAGTGGCGCCATTTCACCAAACTGCTAGGGTGGGCAAAAACCAAGAGGTATGAGGGGGGGGAAAGAATACCTCCAAAGGATAGAGGGTCATGGGTTTTTCCCCATAAATATTTCATCCAAGATGTTACTAAATGCTTCATTTTTTCCAGTTTTATACAAATGTGGTAAAAGTATCAATACAAAGATAATTATACATTATTAGTTATTGAATCATGAAATATTTATTAGAAATGTAGATCTACAGAGAGGCCCTAAAGTAGGAATACGTACACTGAAACGGATTTCTTAAAAATCATGGAAACATTATTTTTTTCTTTTACAATAACAGTTTCAACAATTTCATTGGGGATCAAATTCTAATTGGAAAATAACTATCAGTTGGAAAGCATGAGGAACTTTAAGCTGGTTCCATAATTTTCACCAACTCTGTACATACTACATTGATTGTCTGATTGTGCCCTTTCTTTTGCTTTTTCACTGTGACATCTTGCAACTTGTTAATTCTCACGTTGAAATTTATGCAATAACTCACTTATTGTGCCCTCATCAATAATTGTACCCATTCTATATTTAAGCTTAAACTATACCACAGAGAAAAATATATTCTTTATTCCTCCGTACCCGTAGCCATAATTCAAGGCAATTTCGCTACATTGTTGATACTGTAGGAGAAATTTTACTACTGCTGTTTAAAAAAAGTATTAAATCAGTATGAGATTCGTGTAGATAGACCCTAATTTTCATTATTTATCTGATCCTTGGGGGGGCCTAGGCCTCCCCCCTGCCCCCCCCTAAATGGCGCCCCTGGGAGGAGGAAATGAAGAAGAAGAAGAATGAGAAGAAGAAGAAAAAAGGAGACTAGTTACTTGATTAGTATAGTCTAAATCAATATGTTCATTTTGTTTTCTCTTCATCAATTTTAGTTTTCAAATGTTGATAGATTCGAATAAGAGAATAGAATAATAAACAATGAACTTAGAATTGATTGAAAGTTGTGAGATATCGTCACTAAATAAATTTAATGCCGAGTTACCTGGCTGGCTCAGATCAGAGTTCTTTGATATTTGATATTTATCAAAGAAAATGAAAAACTTCAGTTCACTGGATAATTAATTATAATAATGTTAGAGAAAATAAAAAACAATCCACTTGATAATTGAACAGAATAATAATATAATATGAACATCTACGATAATATCTACTATATAATATGAACATCTACGATAATAATTATCTACTAATATATATGAACATCTACGATAATATTATCTACTAATATAATATGAACATCTACAATAATAATTATCTACTAATATAATATGAACTCTACGATAATATCTACTAATATAATATGAACATCTACGATAATAATTATCTACTAATATAATATGACATCTACAATAATAATTATCTACTAATATAATATGAACATCTACGATATAATTATCTACTAATATAATATGAACATCTACAATAATAATTATCTACTAATATATATGAACATCTACGATGATAATTATCTACTAATATAATATGAACATCTACGATAATATTATCTACTAATATATATGAACATCTACGATAATAATTATCTACCAATATAATATGAACATCTACGATAATAATTATCTACTAATATATATGAACATCTACGATAATAATTATCTACTAATATAATATGAACATCTACGATAATATCTACTAATATCTATAGAACATGGTACGCAATAGTGGAGTAGGTCAATTACCACACAGAAAAAACTAAACATGTAGAGGACACATTATAAGGAATTTTTTTGTAACTAATTATTATTGTATGTATAATTGTAATTTATCTAATATTTTCTGTAATTGATGTAGTAGTTTTAGTTTTTTTTTGGTAAATTAACATTTATTGACCGAGCGAAGTGAGGTCTAAAATTCAAGACGACGGTTTGGCATTTCTCTTAATGTTTAAATGTTTATATGTTGCGCATTCACGGCGAAACGCGGTTATAGATTTTCATGAAATTTGACAGGTATGTTCCTTTTTTAATTGCGCGTCGACGTATATACAAGGTTTTTGGAAATTTTGCATTCAAAGGATAATATAAAAGGAAAAAGGAGTCTCCTTCATACGCCAATATAAGAGTAAAAATCAGACTATAGAATTATTCATCATGAATCAGCTGACAAGTGATTGTCACAGATGTGTGGAGAAGCCAGTCTATTGCTGTATTTCTATAAGGTCTATAGTTTCAATCAGGTACTTGTGGATGAGAATACTGCGTGAGGTCTACTGTTCACAGAACAACTAGTTATGAAGATTCATTATAAAGGTATTGAAAAATGTCATTTATCGCTTAATAAGATATAATGGATTATTTTAAACGAGAATGAACAATTACATCAATAAATCTGTATCAGCTACCGTCTATAGAAGGCATTGACAAGACTGAGGATCGGCAACGTTGTTCTCCTATCTTTCTCCACAGCCATTATAACGTGGACCTGACTATAGAATGCATACCTACTGTCACAGAACTACTAGTTTATTTATTTAATAAGTGGAATTTAAAAAAAAAATAGAATAGAACTATAGTGTTAAAATAGAATCAGAATTGAATAGAATTAGTTGGACTAATTAGTGAAATTTATTTTCCAAAAAAAAAAACTGTACTCACTTGCCATAAGGACAGGGATTGCCGATTAGGACGTCAACCTGGGTGTCGTTGGGGTGGAGGGTGTCAGCCCCCCAATATTCGGGCTCCAGCATGAGGGGGGTGGGCACACACGAGGAGGGGTTCTGTTCGCTCAGGGTGAAACCCAGGGGGCAGCATTTTGGTACCACCCATTTGTCTGCAGATATAAAACACAATATTTATTCCTAGGTTAAATTATTAAAGTAAGTCATTAGTTTTTATTATTGCTTGGTTGTTATTATTGTTACAAGTTTTCATCTTAACTGTAAAGGTGCGTACAGATATACGCGCCGCGAACATGAGCAATTCACTTTTAATGAGCTGATTATATCTGTATTTTTACAGAAACGGTAAGATACAGATATAAAAAGCTTGGCATCAGCTGATTAAAAGTGAATTGCTCATGTTCATTGCTCATTGCATCAGCTGATTATATCTGTATTTTTACAGAAACGGTAAGATACAGATATAAAAAGCTTGGCATCAGCTGATTAAAAGTGAATTGCTCATGTAGCAGCTGATTATATCTGTATTTTTACAGAAACGGTAAGATACAGATATAAAAAGCTTGGCATCAGCTGATTAAAAGTGAATTGCTCATGTTCATTGCTCATTGCATCAGCTGATTATATCTGTATTTTTACAGAAACTGTAAGATACAGATATAAAAAGCTTGGCAACAGCTGATTAAAAGTGAATTGCTCATGTTCATTGCTCATTGCATCAGCTGATTATATCTGTATTTTTAGTTTTTTACAGAAACGGTAAGATACAGATATAAAAAGCTTGGCAACAGCTGATTAAAAGTGAATTGCTCATGTTCGCGGCGCGTAAATCTGTACGTACCTTAAGGCTCAACTCACACTTACGCGACTCAGGTCGAGAAGAGACTCGACTGTAGTCGAGAGCATGTGTTTCCAAATGGTGACACTCAGACCAGTCGATTCTAATCTCCGCGACGTCACCATTTGAAAACACATGCTCTCGATTAGAGTCGAGTCTCTTCTCGACCTGAGTTGAGCATAACTGGATATTTCTGTTTATAAACTGTATTAGTTAGTATATAGTTGAATTAAATAATTATCACACCGGTACCATTGTTGTTAAATCAATCATTTTTTACCCAATGAATAACTGAAATCATTCAATTTGTTTTGTCAAAGCTTGAAAATACAATATTCTCCTACACCCGGTTTCTAGGATACTTATTACATCTAATAGACTATCAGATCTATAGGTTTAATGGTCTATTAAACTCAATATACCGTGAGTGCCCTACAAACCGGGTCTTAAAGCTGTGCGAAGGCTAAAAATAAGCTTTCTACTGGTGATATTTTTCAATTTCTATATTATCAAGTTATCAAAATGAAAAAGTTTTCTCAGGAAAACATTTTTTTCTGATCATTACTTTATGAGATATGAGCGCCTTAAGTTGAAATTTTTGGGACAGAACATTTCAAATTCAGTAAGAGATAAATCCATGAGATTTATTTGATAAAAATTCTTCATGGTATTGTTGATTGAATAAAACCAAAAATCTCTGAAATTTCAATTTTTGAGAAAGTTATTCAATTTACCAAAAATTTCTCTAAAAATAACTCAACTATAAGTTATTTTTGGTCATTTTTAGTAATAAACTGAATAATTTTCTTAAAAATTGATATTTTCAGAATTTTTTTGTTTTATTCAATCAACAATATAGATCTGATAGTCTATTAGATGTAATAAGTATCCTAGAAACCGGGTCTAAGAGAATATTGTACAGTATTTTCAAGTTTTGGCATAACAAATTGTATGATTTCAGTTATTCATTGAGGTAAAAAATTCATTGAGGTATTACCATGAAGAATTCATCCACTAAATCTCATGGATTATCTCTTACCGATTTTGAAATGTTCTGTCCCAAAAATTTAAACTTTATAGGCGCTCATATCTCAAAAAGTAATGATCGGAAAAAAATTTCCTTTAGAAAACTTTTCATTTTGATAGCTTGATAATATAGAAATTGAAAAACTTTGAAAAATATCACCAGTAGAAAGTTTATTTTTAGCCTGTGCACAGCTTTAAAGTTACAACTTTGAAATCTTGATATAAGTTGAATACCTTTTAAAATATTCAACCAGTGTTTTTGAATTTGAAAATCTTGATACCGTTTATAACATCTTTTAAAAATGTGATCACAAAAGAACTGATTTGTTATTGAATATTACAATTAAAATTAACTCGTAATGACTCGTAAAATAAGATCAATTCACACAATTTGAAAAAAGTGAAAGAAGTGGATGGGAAATAGTCGATCATGCAGAAGAAAACGTTTTCGTACACAAACATTGAAAGTAAGGGTTTTTGTGAATTTCCTCAATAGTAGGCTATAATTGATAGAAAATTATTTTATAGCTTAAGATAAGAGGAGAGAACGAGTAATGAGAAAAATTATATGAGATAAAGTACCGAAGTGAATAACAATTAATATTTTGAAAGTGTGTTTCATGTTGAGTTAAATATAAATATGGGTTTTGATATCAATATTGATTAAATTGATATAAATCAATATTTGGGTTTGGCTGTCATGAAGCATGGAGGATTAACATCATCACACTGCTTTATGATAACTCAAATTTGTTTTCACAAGATTAATAATCGATTTTTGATAAGGATAAGGCCAACACACGCTTCAACCACTTCAGATGTATTATTAATCATCACTCAATTGCACTTTTGTATAATCTATTTTCAAACATTTTTGAAGTAACATAACACCACAGAACACAGCAGTTAGTAGTTTTCTCTGATAATACATGTTTGTAGAACAATTCAATCGATTTTCTAACATTTATGACAAGCAAAAGGTATGATTCATGTTGACAAAGGTTGGGGAAATTTGACGAACCTAACTTGAGATAGCTTCATGCTTATTTCTCAGAATAACTTGATGAATAATAAAGTTTTCAGGTGTGGTTTTCCATTGTGTTTTCATAATAATACGGTAAGAAAAATACTTTAGAAGTGATTGTATATATAGTATTATAGTAAATAGGCTACCGTACCATTCTATATTTTGTTTATTCTTGTAATACAGATACAAAATGATGTAACAAATCTTGATATATATTGATTTTTTCTATAACAAATCAAATACGTATAAAAAATCAATATTGTATAATTATATTATGAATGTTTGAATAAATTGATACAATATATACCTGTTCAATTATGATGAATTTCCTCACAACTTTAATAAAGATAGAAATAATATAAAAGCCCAGATGCTGTAAATACCTGTTGAATTTTAATCATGATTATTCGATCCACGAGAACCAATCAGGGAAAGGTTCTCTGATTGGTTTTCTTGTTATTAATCACGGTTAACATTTAATTGGCTTTTGTGCAACCGGCATTTATGAATAAACTGTAATTTTATAAGTTTTGAGTAATTTGAGTATAAAATTTACTTACCTGGAGCCTGCTTTAAAGTGACAGCTTCCACTTTCCATAAACATAAAACAATCGCACACAATTCCAACACAAATTGAAGCATCCTATTCCTCAACCACATTCTTGTATCAAATTTTCTCTTCGTTTAATGTTTATCAACGTTATTCCGTCCACTTATATCTGATTCTCTTATCCTCCTTTTTGAACGTTTTTATCGTCAAAACCCTTACATTTACTCTTCTCCACGTCTTCTTATCATTTTCCTTTGCATAGTAGAGGCAGTAGTAGAGTAATATAATCAGCAAATATAAGTTGCTCACACTCTTTTTTCTACTTTTCTACTGTACTTTCTCTTCACAATATTTGACAAAACATTCCCTAACTTTTCCTATTCAGATTTTTTGTAAAGTACCTACTAGTTATGCACGAATAAAAGATGAACTAAATAATCCTACTTCTCTCTGGGTACTATAGTGAGTTCCACGTTATAATGGCAGTGGAAAAAGATAGGAGAACAACGTTGCCGATCCTCTGTCTAGTCAATGCCTTCTATAGATGGTAGCTGATACAGGTTTATTGATGTAATATTAACTGTTCATTCTCGTTTAAAATAATCAACTAGTAGTTCTGTGAACAGTAGACCTCACGCAGTATTCTCATTTACAAGTACCTGATTGAAACTATAGACCTTATGGAAATACAGCAATAGACTGGCTTCAATAGACTTGCCAGCTGATTTATCTATATATATAAAAGCGAAATGGCACTCACTCACTGACTGACTGACTCACTCACTCACTCACTCGCAGAACTAAAAATCTACCGGACCAAAAACGTTCAAATTTGGTAGGTATGTTCAGTTGGCCCTTTAGAGGCGCACTAAGAAATCTTTTGGCAATATTTTAACTCTAAGGGTTGTTTTTAAGGGTTTAAAGTTCGTCTTTTAGCATGTATATTCTTCTTCTCCCAATCTCTTAATTATAATTGAAATTTCCATATCATATGTTACTATAGAACTATAATCTAGATAGAGTACCTCTTCGAAACAGTTGTTAACTGGGAACTAAATTAATAATTTTGTCAGGTTGGCATTAAGTTGAGTTGACTTTGGCACCAATTTGAAGATTTAAATGCATTTATCGCGGAAAAATTGATTGGGCACTGCTACTTCAATCCTGGGAATATTATATTACTAGCCGTCAGGCTCGCTTCGCTCGCCATATCCATTTAGCCAGACGTTTAGTCTGGACCCCCGACTGGATTGTCCTAACATGATAAAAATGAAGGCGAGCGAAGCGAGCCTGCTAATCTCATTCTTGGACGATCCAGTCGGGGGTCCAGGGGACGGAGCCCCCTGGCTAGACAGATATGGCGAGCTAAGCGAGCCTGACGGCTAGTGATGAATAATTCTATAGTCTGATTTTTACTCTAATATTGGCATATGAAGGAGGCTCCTTTTTCGTTTTATATTACCCTTGAAATGCAAAATTTCCAAAAACCTTGTGTATACGTCGACGCGCAATTAAAAAAGGAACAACTTGTCAAATTTCATGAAAATCTATTACCGCGTTTCGCCGTAAATGCGCAACATATAAACATTAAGAGAAATACCAAACAGTCGACTTGAATCTTAGACCTCACTCCGCTCGGTCAAATAATTAATTTTTATAATTAAGCTGAAATATTTTGTTAATTTATTAGTCTATTGTTAGAAGACGATCTGGCAACAGAGCAAAGCGAGAAAGAGATAGCTCTATCCGTTTTGGTGAATGATGGACAAGGATAGCAATACCATTGCTAATCAAACACTGCCATTATAACGTGGACCTCACTATAAATTAATAATCTACAATATCTCTATCAACATTTTTTGCGTTATATCCTATCTTTTGCGCAGTGTTAAGCAACGTTCCTCCACACACACACACACACACACACACACACTGTTCTAATCCGATATTCACAAAATACTAACTACTCTAATCCAATCAAAAATATTCACGAATTACCTACAAAATACTGAGAGAATTCAAATATTGAAATGATGTTTTAAAGACAACACTCAATAAAGAACTAAGCATCAGTGAGTGATAGCTTAGTCAATAAGCCGTGCCTGATTTAGGCACTTTTGGAGTGCTGAAAAGATAGTCACAAATTCCTATCTGCCAGCAATTCACTGATAAAACGAGAGCTTGAAAGCCGATTCGAGTGGTATGTGTACATTCAAACTCATCAACTCCATGTTAATTAAATTATAAGCTACCGAGTTAGGTGGGGAATTTTTGCTTCGAAAGTTGTCAAAGTGAAATTCACTTTGAATTTTCAGTATTCCTAAAGAAGACTTCAATGATGCTTCCCGATTGAAACAATGATGACAGTCTAAAAAGGATTATCAGTGTTGGATAGAGCGCTTAAATTTGTCAAACTTTTTCATCCAAATCTTGAGGAATATAGTTTGAACCTGTATGCAGAAAATACATACATCAGAGGAATCTCTCAAATTAGCATTTTTTTTCAGTGGATGACCTTGATTTGTATAAGTTTGCTATTGTATTTATTTCACATAAAACACAAATTAAGTATAAGTATAAGTATAAGATTGTTAACGAAGTCTATGCGATTTGAGATAAACAATAATCCTATGATATAGTTGCAATTTGAAATGTTTTTATTTGTATAAGAAATCAAGAGATTCTCTACTCTATGGGCTCCTGATCCTGTACATAAGATTAGATTGTATTCCATTGTGTTGACAAAATAAATTAACACAATTAATCGTGATTAGTTACACGAGAAACAATCGGGGATTGGAGCTTCTCTGATTGGTTCTCATGAAATTAATTACGGTTAAAATTTAACCTGATTTAGTGAAACCGGCACTAGTTGAATTAAACACTTCTAGGGCCCGGTTGCACAAAAGCTGGTTAAATTTTTAACTGTGATTAATTCCACGAGAACCAATCAGAGAAGGCCTTTTTGAAAAGACGGCTTCTCTGATTGGTTCTCATGGAATTGATCACGATTAAAATTTAACCGACTTTTTGCAACCGGCACTATATGAATTAAACACTTCTAGGGCCCTGTTGCACAAAAGCCGGTTAAATTTTAACCGTGACTAATTTAGTGATAATTTCACGAGAACCAATCAGAGAAGGCCTTTTTGAAAAGACGGCTTCTCTGATTGGTTCTCATGGAATTAACCACGATTAAAATTTAACCTACTTTTGTGCAACCAGCACTTGGTATTAAAAAAAAACATGGCAATTAAGAATTAAATATGAATATGATGAGCGATACAAAGATTAAATTTAAATTAAGAAAATTCTCCAATAAACATTTTTTTAGTATATTTGTGCAGCTAAATTCTTATACTTCTATTAATTATCACTCATCTCATTCGTCAACATCATCATTATAATTTTTTCCAATTTTTAAACCCTAAAAAGAGCGCTTGGAAGGGCGCATAAAATTTTAATTAATTTTTTTTTCCTCAACTATTCAAACGATTTTCAAGACAAAGAAAAATCTTGCAGCATTTTTCCTTGGCACCCAACAGCCAGTTGCGTTGACCAGTATTCTCCTATAAAGTTGAAACAAGAATTTTCTTTGTTCGTTCAATGCCCTTCGTTTGAAAAACTCGTAAAAAACGGAAACGGGTTTCCTGTATAGTTTCAATGCAACATGGGGAACAAAAGTGTCCGTAATGTGGCGTGACTGGTGGCAGAAATTGTAACTAGCGACTGCGGTGTGCCCTATGCATGATGGGAGATGGGAGACAAGAATCAGTTTAGTTCAGTTTTCTTTGTGCAGCCGATTGCAGTGGATGGATTGTTGTTTAGTGTAGTGCAATAATCTATTACGATCGGCATCTGTTATTATTTAGTGTTGGTGTCAAAACGAACAGTGTTTTAAAATGCGTCACGCCCTACAGTGCTCGAATTTCAATCGTCAATCGCGCCAGTGAAAAGAATCGGTTACACAGAGGCCAGTGAACGACATTTTCAACAACCATTCTTCGACAAACGACAAGCCACACTGTTTCAAGCAGCACACTATGAAAACCAGAACTCTAGCAGCCCCGACAATATTTAGCTGATTGATGTTCAGGGCCTTCCATTTGGTCGGAAACTATTATTATTTTGATGCTTTCGTCCAAATTCTCAAACGATATTGATTGATTTGATACGGCACTCGCACCAGATACATCACAACATTTAGGCCAATCTTTCACTAATTTACTGAATGAATACGCGTAAATTCTTACACAATACTCAAACTTCATCACCTTAGCAACGTTCTTGTGATATTATTCGTTAGATTTATGTCAGAAATACTCAATATTCGTCACTTTATTGTTTCAGTGTTCCGTGTATGATTAGATCTATGTTTCACACCTTTGTGTCAATTTTTGTCTAACCTCAAAATTATCTGATCGGTCTCTCAGTTCTAGTCGCTCCACCTGACCTAACCAAATTTTTTTAATGTTGATGTTGATCATTTCTGGCTGTTATTTGTGGCTGAATGAGCTTGATCGGAATTTGTGACGGTGCAGTTTAGAATGGCTGTTGTAGGGCCCAGTCGTCACTCAAGAGTGCCCGTTAGCATGCCTTTAATGCAGGGAACAGGAGCTGCTAGTTCGGCAGGACATCAGCAGGCTATTTTAGCAGCTGCGCAGCCCTACTATCATCCTCAGCATGCTCATCAAGCTCCGGCAGCTACTCCACAGAATGTGCAGCCCGACAGACCCATTGGATATGGAGCTTTCGGCGTTGTTTGGTGAGTAAAACTCTATTTCTAAACAAATTCAACACTACATCTAGTTACAAAAGTGTGTAAGCTCAAAGTATATCACACATTGACTGACAACGTGATAGCATAAAGATTGAAATTTGTCATAAACAACAAATATTATATAAATTATTCATATATTTTTTGCTGTTAAGTTATCTGTTTTTCTATGTTATTTCTATGTAAAATTGGTGTACCATTAGAAGTTGAATAAATAAATAGGCTACAATGATAGATCTAGTTACAACAGTGTGTAAGCCCAAAGTAGCATTTGTCACTCACACGTTGACAGACGACATGATAACGACTCAAATTTATTTTTTATTGTCATGAGCATTTTTACAAATAGGCTACATGGACATCATCAGGTAGGCTACAATAAATAAGCCATTAGGTAGCCTACATTTATTTATATAATCGAATACCACAAAATAATTACAGTCAATGGAGCTATATTTATGCATTGAAACAGTTTTATTAAAATAAAACTTAGGCAACACATAATTTCAAACATTGTCTTTGAAGATTATGCAATTATTCTTTATTGAAATGAAAACTCTCTTTTTTACAACGATGCATTATTTTGAGCTTGAATTTTGTCCTTTAATAAAATTTATTTTTCGTTCCTTTTTTTTGAGGACGATGTCCAAGGGATAATGTTGAGCGATGAAGAGACCCGTAGGTTCAGGTGTTGTCCGAACCACCTGGGAGTTGTTAAGGAACTGGTTACTGCTGATAGTTAGAGGAGCTGCTCTCAAGCAGTCACCCTTCCAACGCGAGTACCGATAGGCCGTAGAAATATTATATTTATTGTTATTTGATTAATTGATTTACAAGAAATATATTGGCAACTGTCACATAAAGTCAATAAATCAAAAGCGTTTAAAGGATAAGTAATCTGAGCGGTTCTAAAAGGTAGTCTATAGTAGAATAGCCTCACAACTGTACTCTGAGAATAGAGTTCAAGTTGAGAACAGACAACCAAATATCAACGTTGCCAGTTTGTGCGAAATTGCGAACTCCTCATACACAGCCATGTGATTGAATTTATTCAATTTGACAACATAGTCGATGCAGGGTTGTCTCATTTAATAGGTATAATCAATCAGTCATATGGGCTTCAATGACATGAATAGATCGCATTTCGCACGATCTGGCAATGCTGCTTTTGTAATTTTGAATTCTAAGTCATTACTTGTTATATTCAGAGTAGCCTACTTTCAACCTAATACTATTATTGAGTAACCTGGCTAGCTCAGATCTCGTGTCACAGTTTTTTCAGGTCGTACCTGAATCAATTTCAGGGTCTCTTACATGACCTAACGACCACTTTTAGGCAGCTGGGATCGCCGTCATAACGTATCCATCCAAAATACGGAAGTACCCAAGTAGAATCCAGGAATTAACCCACTCATATCATAGTGTAAAGTGAAAACTCGGCAGTTCATTATTCTATAGTGCAGTCCAGGTTATAATGTCACATTATGTCAAGTAACATTTGATCAACATTGATGTTGCTATCCTTGTCTATCATTCAACAAAGCAGATAGCGCTATCTCTTTCTCGCTTTGCTGTTGCCAGATCGTCTTCTAACAATGTAAAATTAATAATTAATTAACAAAATAGTTCATCTTAATTGTAAAAATTCATTATGAAATTATTGAAAAATATAGTTTATTGCTTAAAATATAATTGATTATTAACCCTTGGACTACCAACCGGGGTAACTAGACTACCCCAACTGACTTTTTGTCATAATTTCTTGCTTAATAAAATATAATTTATTATTTTAAACGAGAATGAACAGTTAATATTAGCCTACATCAATAAACCTGTATCAGCTACCGTCTATAGAATACATGTCAAGAAAGAGGGTCGGCAATGTTGTCCTCCTATCCTTTTCCACTGCCATTATAACGTGGACCTCACTACTGTGGCTAGTCTAATCCTATGTCAATGTTATTAAATTCAATTCATTTAGAAAATTATTCCAATACAAAACAAGTGGACAATGAAAAGTATTACAGTATTTCATGGGTGTTACTACATTCATCTAGTAAACCGTCATAACACTGGATTCTACCAAATAAAACTTTTATTCTATTCTAGAATAAGATTGTTGTGACTCTACTATAAAATTTTCTTGAATTTAAACCAGGAAATTGATTTCTTCTCAATCAGCGTTATCCTCAAAAATTGCCAGTGTCCTTCTGAATAAGTCGGCATGTGGCACCTTGTGGAGAGACCCCATAAAGTTTTAGAACCTTGACAATATCTGCTATTTCATTATTATTTGATGTGTCTTGCTTATATTATTGCTGTGGGTTACCCGCACACTATTGCGAGATTGCAACAGCATTTGTTGAATGTGGAGCATTAACGTCGTTTATGAGGAATACTGACAGTTTTAAGTGAATCTCATTATCGTAGTGACGTACCTGGCCTCTGAGACGAGGAGATGACCTCTGTTTTTTCCTGAAATTTTCATTGTCTTTGTCGGTGAAGTAAAATCCTGGCGTGAGGGCATGATCATTGACAATGATAATTGTAATTAATTATTTTATTCTTTTTGCCTTCAGTTTTTTTTTCGTTTCCTTCCTGATTTGCATTTTCCCGGGATGTTAGAGTTGTCTCTCCTTCTTTATCCTGTTGTTATTTATGTTGATAGAAGGATTTTTCGTCCCTTTCTATCCGGTGGTTCTAGCCTAGAATGGTACTAGCTTTAGGTCGCGGTCATACTTTATACTATTGTGAGGACGACATTACTAGTAGTTCTGTGAACAGTAGACCTCGCGCAGTATTCTCATCCACAAGTAGCCTACCTGATTGTTATGGAAATACAGCAATAGACTTGTTTCTCTACACATCTGTGTAATCACTTGTCAGCTGATTTATGATGAATTATTATATGTGATGTGGAAAGCAACTAGGGACCAGTTGTCGGGAGAGTAAAATATTCAGGGCAGACAATAATAGAGATTGGGATCAAAAATATCGATTTCGAGTTTTCAATCGATTATCATGCAGTAACATTTCCTTTGTTGGTCAGAATTGATTGAAAAGTCGACTTTTTCGTCGACTATAATATGAACAGTCGATTATATGAACTCATGTTATGTAGTAGAAAAGGGACAGTTGTCGTTATAATATAACATTGTCCTGTTTTTATGTTTGAATAGGCATAACTCAGTCATTTTTAAAGATATCAATCTGAATTTTTTTAAATTGTTCTTAATAGTCTCCTTTATTGAGGGAAAATTATTTTTTGAGACAACTGGTCCCTAGTTGCTTTCCACATCACATGTAGTCTGATTTTTACTCTAATATTGGCGTATGAAGGAGGCTCTTTTTCCTTTTATATTATTCTTGAAATGCAAAATTTCCAAAAACCTTGTATATACGTCGACGCGCAATTAAAAAAGGAACATACCTGTCAAATTTCATGAAAATCTATTACCGCGTTTCGCCGTAAATACGCAACATATAAACATTTGAACATTCAGGGCCGTTTGCACAGTCAAAGCTTAAATTGAATTTAATCAGCTGGTGGCTTAGACTCAAAATGAAACACATTATAACAAACGAGGCTTGATACGGATTTAATCCACTTTAAAATGAAATTTAGTTTAAACTGTCACTTTGCAAACGGCCCTTAAACATTAAGAGGAATGCCAAACCGTCGACTTTAATCTTATACCTCACTTCGCTCGGTCAATTAAACGAAAATCCAAATAAAATTCTGTAATAATAATTACATAATAACTTAATTGCTGTTATTTAATAATATCAAGCATAGAATTTCATTGGAAAGCACGGCTCAACTCTATAGTCAGATTCAGACTTGAAACTGTTGAATATTTTATTGAAGTAATCATTTACTTCTTTGTTTTCAAAGCATTCCTTATAATAGTGTATATATGACATCAGTCCTCCCCATTCAACTATAGTGAGGTTCACGTTATAAGGCAGTGTTTGATTAGCAATTGTATTGCTATCCTTGTCTATCATTCAACAAAGCGGAGAGCGCTATCTCTTTCTCGCTTTGCTCTGTTGCCAGATCACTCTTTAACAATGTAGAAATATAAATAATTAACAAAATATTTAATCTTGATTTTGAAAATTCATTGTGAACTCATTGAAAAAATAATTTTTTGCTCGATAAAATATAATTGATTATTTTAAACGAGGATGAACCGTTAATATTAACATCAATAAGCCTGAATTAACAAAATATTTAGGCCTAATCTTAATTATGAAAATTCATTGTGAACTCATTGGAAAAATAATTTCTTGTTTGTTAGAATATAATTGATTATTTTAAACGAAGATGAACAATTAAAATTACATCAATAAACCTGTATCAGCTACCGTCTATAGAAGGCATTGACAAGACAGGATCGGCAACGTTGTTCTCCTATCTTTCTCCACTGCCATTATAACGTGGACCTCACTATAGTAATATTTATTTATTTATTTTATTTATTTACATCAATAGAAAAATTACAACAACATATAGAGGCTTACAGCTTTATGCCAAAACAAGCCTCATTGAAAATCAATTGTTTACACAAACTGAAACTAAATTAGTAAGAAAGAAAAAACGAAAAATAGTTGGAAAAAAACATTATAAATAGAAAATATAGAAATAGAAAATAGAAATATAAATAGAACACAAGACACAAAAAATTAGAAAATTAAAAAATACTGAAGTAAATAATAAAAATAGACTAATTTAAAAAAAGAGAATAGGTAGCAAGCCTATTTTAAGAGGAAGAATTTGAAATTTAAATTTTTATGGTCTGCAAAATTGATTAAGCATTTTATAATTCAAGAGCTTGATAACATTTTTCACTAAAATTGCGCAAATTATCAGCGAATATATCTAGAATCGTATTCAAAGAATTGTACAATCTAACAGTTTTTCGTAAGAAGCAATTTGCATGATGTACAGTGTATATTCTATCCAAAGCAAAAAAACATATTTAATCTAGGTCTATTTAACATGAAGTGAATCTGAAGAGAGCTATATCGTTTTCTTTTCCAAGTTTTCATATTATTCAGTCTTCTGAAGTATAAGCAAGTGTGTACAAATGAACATAGTTTTGGGAATGTGTTGTTGGTGCCTCTCTAGTTATCTCCCCGGTTGTCGTTGCTATATAACTGTCACTGTCATGCGTCGTTGCTAGATAAATAGAGCGGCCATTTTGCTGGCGATAACGCTCAACTATGTGATAACTAATGTAAATTACGGTAATCTTTCACTGATAAGTCGTTTGGTTGGTGGTGTGTTGAAGTCTGAAGTTCAATCCTTGTTTCAAAGTTGAGAAGTAGAAAAGTTCGTTACGTCTACTGTGGCGCCTAGTCTACAACTTGAATAATATGAATTTTTACTTTCCTTGCCCTATTACCATAGGTAAGGAAAGTATTGCTTTCCGAAATAAATTATGGTACTTCAATTTCTATACGTTTCAAGGTCCCCTGAGTCCAAAAAAGTGGTGTTTTGGGTATTGGTCTGTATGTGTGTGTATGTGTGTCTGTGTACACGATATCTCATCTCCCAATTAGCGGAATGACTTGAAATTTGTAACTTAAGGTCCTTACAATATAAGGATCCGACACGAACAATTTCGATCAAATGCAATTCAAGATGGCGGCTCCAACGATTTTGATTAAATTTATATTTAAAAAAGTCATTGATAAGCTCTATCAAATGTCACAAGTCTCATCTGTGAAAATTCCAGGAGCTCCGCCCCATCTATGCAAAATTTGATTTTAGATTCCCAATTATCAGGCTTCAGATACAATTTGAACAAAAAGTTCCAATTGGAAAAGATTGAGCATAAAAATCTCTACAATTAATTTTCAGTAGCATTATCACCTAAAATTGAAAATAAGCTCGAAATTCGAGAAAAAATATTTTTCAACTGTTGATTCTATTAAATCATTCACTACGAAGAGATAGCAGACTTCGTGTGTCTGCAGCGCTATTGTCCTGTCACCAGCTGGCTCAGATCTTAGAAAAGTAGACCTGAGATGCGCGGGAACACTAGCGTCAGTTGATCAATTTTCATAACGGCAAGGAAAGTTGTGTGAGTGCACCACACCAGATTTTTCGTAAAGCTATGTGACGCTGGTAGTCCTTCATACTTTATTCTCTAATATAATTCTGTGCCGTTCTTACCCTACCAAAACAGTATTAATAGCCAGTAGTCGACAGTAATCAGCTTGAGTTGAAAAAATCGGATAAAAATTTGGAACAAATGCTATCTTTTCTCTATGGTATTATAGAGTTTGGTCACATATAGATTGTTTTATAGAGGTTTTTGCAACTTGGAATCTTATAAGGCTAATTTTACCCTAAAATAGAAAATACTGTCAGCATACATTATTAATAATACACTCGATATCAATGCTTCTGAATCAACCAATGTTGATAGATTTACATGAGTCCGATTTCTCATTATACAAATAATATATGATCCAAATAAGGTTCGATTCAACTCGCATATTTCTCGTATTTTATTCTTTTCTCCTTCCGAGTTGTTTCTTCTCTATCTCCGTACTGTTGAGGAAGATGAGGTAGTGGAGGACGATGAGGAGGAGAAGTAGGAGGAGGAGGAGGTGATAGGAGGCAGGTGTTCTTTTTCGGTTCCAGTGTTATACAATGGCCGGTTTTTCACTCCGGGTGAAAAACCGGTTGGATCTGTTTTTTGTCTTTTTTATAGATTTGCTGTCTTCTTTTTCACATTGTTTGAACCACCAGCCGTCTGCTTTGCCATTGGAATTCGTTCGTCTCAAATTTATTTTATTCTAAGTGTTCTGCAGTGGTCGAGAAGTTAAGACTTCCCTTTATGGCGTACCCTTAAATTTGGAGTTGGCTCTCGAGTTATGTCTAGCTCTATGTACTCTGTGGATAGTACTTATTTTGTGAGGATGATGTATATATTATATGAATCTTGGACTTGTGAGAACTAGAACATTTGGGATGATGATGTGATGAGACTCATTATTTATAGTGCCGGTTGCACAACAGCTGGTTAAATTTTAACCGTGAATTATATAAAATTGTAAAATAACTAAAGTCTAAAGAGGATTATGAGTGTTGGATAGAGCGCTTAAATTTGTCAAACATTTTCACCCAAATCTTGAGGAATATAGTTTGTTCCTGTATGCAGAAAATACACACATCAAAAATTTCTCAAATTTACTTAGAATTTTTTTCTTAGTGGATAAACTTGATCTATATCAGTTTGTTTTAGTGTTGGTTGCACAAAAGATTAACTCCACGAGAACCAATCAGAAAAGCCGTCTTTTCAAAAACGCCTTCTCTGAAAATTTAACCGGCTGTTGTTTAACTGGGCCATAGTCTTCAATTTCTTGATGCATTACAAACGTGTCATGTTTTTCTAACAGGTTCTAACTCAAGAATGACGACTCTACGACTAATTTATAATTGTGAAAAATATTTACTCACTGACAAAGCATGCTTTGATTCACAGAGATTTCTTTGTCAACCGTCTTTGTGTGGTTCACTGAATTACACAATTCAACACTCAATGAATGTTCTGAGATTTAAAAGCATGCTTCAATCAGTGAATATACCGTAATTGAATGAAAGAGACTAAGAAATTGTCAAAAAACCACTGATTTATTGATAATTAGAAAGACCGGTTTCGGTTATTACACCATTGTCAATCTCTGATAGACAATGGGGAAAAAAAATATATATATATACCGTAATATTCACTATTCAATATATTTGATGTTCTTCACAATTATATTTTTCCACAACTTTGAGTCATCTTACATTAACTTAGTCTGCAAGAACTCATTTTTAGTTTTCCACTGAATACCATGCCCACATGAATCTTAGACTTGAATATACACATACTACCGAATATTGATTATACAGTAGACAATTTATTCTATGTGGATTCCAAACTACTTCTTCTGTCTCCTAACTCCTAAAAAAGTGGTTTTTGGGTATTGGTCTGTATGTGTACATGATATCTCATCTCCCAATTAACGTAACTTAAGGTCCTTACAATATAAGGATGTGACACGAACAATTTCGATCAAATGCAATTCAAGATGGCGGCTAAAATGGCAAAAATGTTGTCAAAAACAGGGTTTTTCGCGATTTTCTTTAAAACGGCTCCAACGATTTTGATTAAATTTATACCTAAAATAGTCATTGATAAGCTCTATCAAGTCCCATATTTGTAAAAATTTCAGGAGCTCCGCCCCACCTATGCAAAGCTTGATTCTTGATTCCCAATTATCAGGCTTCAGATACAATTTAAACAAGAAAAAATCAAGTGGAAAAGATTGAGCATGAAAATCTCTACAATTAATGTTCAGTAACATTTTCACATAAAATTGAAAATAAGCTTGAAATTCAAGAAAATGTGATTATTAAATTGCAAACTGTTGGCAACTGTTGATTCGATTAAATGATTCACTATGAAGAGATAGCAGACCTCATGTGTCTTCAGTTTTATTGTCCTGTCACCAGCTGGCTCAGATCTTTGAATAGTAGACTTGAGATGCGTGTGTACACTAGCGTCAGGTGATCAGTTTTCATAACGGCAAGGAAAGTTGTGTGAGTGCACCACACCAGATTATTACTCTAATATTGGCGTATGGAGGAGGCTCCTTTTTTCTTTTATCTTATCCTTGAAATGCAAAATTTCCAAAAACCTTGAATATACGTCGACGCGCAATTTAAAAAGGAACATACCTGTCAAATTTCATGAAAATCTATTCCCGCGTTTCGCCGTAAATGCGCAACATATAAACATTTAAACATTCGCTCGGTCAACAAAATTACAAATCATAATAAATACATGACTGGTCGAGAGCAACAGGCCTAGCCCAAAACTGCTCTATAATCCCAAATTTCGTAAATAGTAATTTTCCCAAAAGATTTTCACTTTCAATATATTATATTTTAATATATTTATGTAATATAGGCATTTATATTTATATCAATACATTATATTTTCACTTTCAATAATCACTTTAATAAGTCCAATTTCATGTCCAAAATGAAGAAACTAGATCCATGTATCGAATTGATCGTAGTATGTTACAAATCATTGTATGACATAATGTATTGGTATATATTATATCCCATTGATTATTGAACCCAATTCTCGTTCGTTGTAAAATTGAAAGCGAGAAGAATGCTTCTATTAGTTGAATACTCTAGTCTAGATAATGGCCGAACAATACGAGATAGTGTTAATGTGAGCTCATTACGTTATCTGTTGAATAGTAGCTACAGAATTTGATGTCTGTGTGTACCGTCCTTGCCATTTGTAACAGGCAGGGTTATCGTTAGCAGTTTTCGGCCATCAGTTGCAGTCGTGTTTTTGTCATTTCGATTTTCATTGAATAACAAAGTTGCTGACTAAGCTAAGTACTTTCTTGAGGCGGATTCCGCCATATAAAGAGAACTGGTACGGTGAGCACAGTCCTATTATTGACCGAACGAAGTGAGGTCTAAGATTCAAGTCGACGGTTTGGCGTTTCTCTTAATGTTTAAATGTTTATATGTTGCGCATTTACGGCGAAACGCGGTAATAGATTTTCATGAAATTTGACAGGTATGTTCCTTTTTAAATTGCGCGTCGACGTATATACAAGGTTTTTGGAAATTATGCATTTCAAGGATAATATAAAAGGAGAAAGGAGCCTCCTTCATACACTAATATTAGAGTAAAAATCAGACTATAGAATTATTCATCATAAATCAGCTGACAAGTGATTACACAGATGTGTGGAGAAGCCAGTCTATTACTGTATTTGTATAAGGTCTATAGTTTCAATCAAATACCTTGAAGAGGTTTGCATCTTTAAGCTGGGTTTACACCAAATTTATTAACAAAATGTTAATAACTGAATCCTTATAGATTAAGATAAATATCTAATCTTAGATTGAACGCAAGTTGACATACACACATGTTCATCATGTGTATGATAAGTTATGTTCAATCTAATATAATCTATAAGGATTGAGTTATTAACATTTTGTTAATAAATTTAGTCTAATCGTAGCTTTAAGGTCTTTGGTTTCAATATTTTGTTTTGCAGTTATGGTATTATTATGCGTGTCCATGAGTATCAATATTCTCACATTCGAAAAAACTAATTTAATAGGTGATTAAAAATAATCAAATGAACTAAATAATTCTGAAGAAATTATAATATTTTTGATTGAAAAAAATTAATTTTCATTAGATGGAAAGATTATCACGGAACTGGATGAATATTATAAATTCTAGAATAGAAATATATTCTATTCATTGTTTAAATTAACATAAATATTAATAAATTATGGAATACAAATTCAAACGTGAACTGATTTTGTTAACATTTAAAACAGTTGACATCAGGTACTTGTGGATGAGAATACTGCGTGAGGTCTACTGTTCACAGAACTACTAGTAACTAATGGAAATTATATTTCCAGTGTACCGGTCTCTGGTATTATTTTAGTATCTCGAGAAATGGTCAAAATAGGTATTCAACTGTGGAATTTCATGAACTATTGTAACTCCCATTTGAACGCGGTGTGACAGCTGTTAAAACTTTATTAATAGTTTAGAAACCCTTATTAATTAGTTGAGAAATTTTTATTAATAGTTGAGAAACCTTTATAAGAAAGTTGAGTTCTAATCTCATCTTTCAATGTACCAGTTTCACACATTTTCAATGAATGAGTGATTGTGACAACTTATTAGTTTTATTCAATATTATCACTGTCAAATACCTTTGAATAAATTAAAAAATCTTGTGTGGCACACTCACACAACTTTCCTTGCAGCTATGGAAATTGATCAGCTGACGCTAGTGTTCACGCGCATCTCAAGCCTACTATTCAAAGATCTGAGCCAGTAGGTGACAGGACAATACCGCTAGAGACACACAAAGTCTGCTATCTCTTCATAGTGAATGATTTAATAGAATCAACAGTAGCCAACAGTTTGCAATTGAATAATCACATTTTCTCAAATTTCAAGCTTATTTTCAATTTTACATGAAATTGTTACTATACATTAATTGTTTAGAGATTTTTCTCAATTTTTGCCACTTGAAAGTTTTTGTTTAAATTGTATCTGAAGCCTGATAATAAATTGGAAATCTGAAATCAAACTTTGCATAGATGGGGCAAAGCTCCTGAACTTTTTACAGATATGGGACTTGTGGCAGTTAATAGAGCTTTATCAATTATTATTTTTGGTATAAATTTGATCAAAATCGTTGGAGCCGTTTTCGAGAAAATCGCGAAAACCCCTGTTTTTGACATTATTTTTGCCATTTTAGCCACCATATTGAATTTAATTTGATCGAAATAGTTCGTGTCGGATCCTTATATTGTAAGTTCCAAATTTCAAGTCATTCCGTTGATTGGGAGATGATATATCGTATACACAGGCACACATACACTCACATACACACACATACAGACCAATACCCAAAAACCACTTTTTTGGAGTCAGGGGACCTTGAAACGTATAGAAATTTAGAAATTTTTAATTTTTTCGGAAAGCAATACTTTCATTACCTATGGTAATAGGGCAAGGAAAGTAAAAAACATCCCAACACAACATCTGATTCATAATACTAAATGAGTTCCAGTGAAATTGCAATATGGAACGAAGTCTTATTTTTGAGGTCGGAGAAAGGAAGTGAAAAGTCGCAGAGGGTGTGATGTAAGGGGAGTTGGGGAGGTTGGTTGAGGGGCGGAACCCTTGGCCTCGTAATCATAACCGGAGGCGGCGGAAGGCGTTGCCATGGCAACCAAGGAGCTAGGGGGTGGTGGGGGTGCGTCAAGTCAAACTAGCGTCGTCACAGAATCCCCACAAGTCAAGTGCTGGAATTTTCCGAGCCGATTTTCTGTGGCGGTGGGAAATGGAACGGTTTTCCGAATACATCGTCATCTATTCATCTGTTGTATTTATATACTAGTAGTTCTGTAAACAGTAGACCTCACGCAGTATTGTCATTCACATTTTTCTCATTCTCTACATGGCAAAGTGCCGTCTGGAGGATTTTATAGATTATTGCTCTATACAATGAATGAATAAAATAAATTATTATTATGATTGTAACTAGGTTTCAAAATAGTGTTGAGTAATGGCGTCGTAATAAGTACAGTATAAGAAGTTTGTGGTTATGTGGGATGAGGGTTGAAGTTGGGGCGCGTTTTGGAACATGTGCGTGCGTCAGTGAGACAGTGCACGTGGTGAGTCTGTGACACCTGTCGAGTTTGGAGGAAGAGAGAGAGAGTGAGTGAGTGAGTAAGAAGAGAGAGAACTCACAGACGCAACAGCCGACAGATGTTGTGTTGCTATGGTTACCAGCTGATGAGTTGCAGCTGTTGGTGAAGAACGAAATGTTGTCAGAGAAAAAGAGAAAATGAAGTTGGTGGAAAAGAAGAAGTTGAGTAGGAAGAAGAAGAAGAAGAAGCGAGGAGGAGAAGAAAAAGAAGACGAAGGTGAAGAAGAAGGAGGAAGAAGCGAAGGAGAAGAAAAAGAAGAAGAAGGAGGAGGAGGAGCTAAGAGGAGAAGAAGAAGATTGAGAATAAGAAGAAGTGAAGAGGAGAAGAAGAATGAGCGAGGAGGAGGAGAAGAAGAAGAAAAAGAAGAAGAAGAAGAAAAAGAAGATGATTGATTAATTACTTTATTTATGTAGATTACAATATATACTGGCTTATACACTTATATACAATAGCTTGCAATACAGCAAAATTATGGATGAATTTACAAAATATAAACTAAGAAAATAATTATTGAACTGTATATGATATGAAAAAGCAATTTGTAATATAATAACTGTAGATAATAATTAAATTGTTATGCATCTACATAAATTGGCGGAGCTTTGGACATATCAATGTCCATTCTTTGGAAAGAATATTCGAAGTATTCTTCCCACTAACTCTCTACCAAAAAGATGCGAGGAGAAGAAGAAACAGAAGAAGAAGAAGCAGAAGTGGAAGAAGAAGAAGAAGAAGAAGAAGAAGAAGAAGAAGATAAAGAAGAGTAGTTGAAGGCAATGATAGAGTAGTTGGAAAATTAGAAAATTGATGTAGTATTACAAAGAAATAAGCAAAGAAAAGGCTTCATAAGCAAGTGAAGATCGAGTTAGAGGAGTATTTTGAGAGGAAATCTTTTGAAATGTGCACCAAGTATTTTAAGTGAATACAGAGCAAGTGAAGGATTTGATATTGGATGAGATTGATAAGCATTTATCTTTGAGATAGTGAGTAAGAGGAGGTGAGGTGTATGAGAATAGGAGACGATTAACATGGAGAGAATAAGTGAAGAATAGTTTGAAATGAAGAAGAAGACGATGATGATGATGATGATGATGATGATGATGATGATGAAGAAGAAGAAGATGATATGATTGGGAAGAAGGTGGTGAAGAAGAAGAAGAAGGAGAGAAAATGAAGGAGAAGAAGAATGAGGAAAATAAGATGAAGAAGGTGAGAAAATGAAGAAGAAGAATGAGGAAAAGAAGATGATGAAGAAGTGGAGAAGAAAAAGATTATGATTATGACGATGAAGGTGAAGAAGAAGGAGATGATGGTGGAGATGGTGGTAAAGAAGTGGAAGAAGAAGGAGAGAAAATGAAGAAGAAGAAGAATGAGAAAAAGAAGAAGATGATGATGAAGGAGAGAACAAGAAGATGATGAAGAAGGAGATAAAAAGATGATGAAGAAGTGGAGAAGAAAAAGATGATGACTATGATGATGAAGGAGGAGAGGAAAGGAAGAAGAAGATGATGATGATGAAGAAGAAGGATGAGGAAGAAGAAGAAGAAGACTTGCGTGATGATGATGAAGAATAAGAAGGATGTAGAAAAGACGATGATGAAAGGGGAGAAGATGGAGATGATGATGATGATGAAGGAGGAGAGGAAAAAATACGATGGAGAAGGAAAAGATGATGATGATGAAGGAGGAGAGAAAAGGAAGAAGAAAATGATGAAAAAGAAGAATGAAGAAGAAGACTTGCGTGATGATGAAGAAGGAGATAAAAAGATGATGATGAAGAAGTGGAAAAGAAAAAGATTATGATTATGACGATGAAGGTGAAGAAGAAGGAGATGATGATGATGATGATGATGATGGAGAAGATGGTGGTAAAGAAGTAGAAGAAGAAGGAGAGAAAATGAAGAAGAAGACTTGCGTGATGATGATGATGAAGAAGAAGAAGAAGAAGAAGAAGATGATGGTGGTGATGAGGAGGAAGAAGAAGATGGAGATGGAGATGATGATGATGATGATGATGAAGAAGAAGAAGGCGAAGAAGAAGATGAAAAAGAAGAAGTAGAAGAAGATAATGATGAAGGAGAAGAAGGAGGAAGGAAGAGAAGAGGACAGCCAGTGGTCTCCTGCTTGCCTGCTTGGAGTAGACGACAGGTGTTGCTATATCCACTCTTCTCTGATCCGTTGGCAGTAGATACGTGCCCACAGCTCTTATTTTTTCTTCATTTTCTAGTGGTTTTTGAAGGGGAAAAGCTGCTGCTGTCAGAATTGGGGGAATAAATGTGTTGGTGATGTGCTTTGTGTGCTGAGGTTCAGGCAGGCAGAGGCAGATCACCACCTGTTGGTTGCTTATTCATATTCACATCCAGCTTCCTTATGGATTTTTTGAAACAAAGAGAAATAATTTTGTTGCGACAGGACAAGAAAGAAATACATGTCTTCAAGTTTCATTCAAACTCAATAACAAATATAATGGTACAGTATTAGGAAAATTAGTTCATACCAGTGTAAAGATATAATCTCTATACGTCTATCTATTCAATCTTTCAAGAATTCCAGCTCACAATATCTATCATAATATTCATGTCGACTTCTTGAACTTGGGCCACATCCCCTGCTATATAAGTAATCATATCGGGCAACCGAGCTTCGCTTGTTATTTATTTATTGATAAACAGAACACAATTCTTTAAAGTGATTGGGGAAGGACAAACAGGCACAGCCCAAAACTGTTTCTTCCCCGAATTTTGATTTATACACTATAAAAAGTAGGTTATGTTCCATACACTTGAATTCAGGTACAATTTTCAGTCCAAACATTTGAAAACAGAAAAGTTCTAATTTAGATTGTTTACAAACCAAATTGAATAACAAGATAACACTCACTAATCACTTAAAACTTTAAAATATTGATCAACTTTGAAAAATATGATATAGCCTACTTTAATTTAGAATGATATACCATGTCATTTCAACAAATCAGATTGTTTTGATCAAGTAGATTTAAATTTCTAGATAATATTTCTCGTGATATAAGCTGATTGAGCCACCCAGCAGCTGAGTGCATCTGCTAAAAAAAGTTTTAGGGTTGAAAGATTAAAAGGAAATTTAACTTTTTTGATGAATTTGGAAACATTGCGAAAATATCTTTTTATTTTGAATATGATTATTTTGATTGATTATGAATAATTTTACCTTTTAAACCCTTGAAGGTTTCTTCATTTTTCAGGTCGTGTTTATATTTTACAGCTGGCTATACATCAGCTTATGAATTTCGGTGATGAGATATTTTCATTTCCCACAGACGACGAAAGTCTCAGCTGTTTTTCCAAGGATGAATTTTCCTTTTAATGTCGTTCAGCGAGTTTTCCTAGGGATGAGACCTAGTGCAATCGAATTTTTATATCTTAAACCTACTATGTTCCAAATTTCGTGAAAATCGTTAGAGCCGTTTTCGAGAGCCGTTGGACATAAATAACCAATAACCAAATATAAAAATATATACAGAAATTTCTCGCTTAATATAATAGAATAGGATGTAGATATAGAGTTGTTACAGCCATAATTCATTTAAACTTCTTGATTTTCAGCCACATCTCTATATCGATTAGTGCTTGATAGCTGGTATAGTTATAACGTTTTTGTAGACTTCCTTTATTTAGAACTCTTCTTACATTAGTTTCCGATTCTTACAATTTTCGCTTGAAATAATTGTTCAATCAACATGCAACAATTAGCTCGATAGCTACATTTACAGCACTGAAATAGATTATACTCCCCTACAATTCAATATCATCGAAATTAACTCTGTCGAAAACGTTGTCATTACCGTTTGCAATCTAGGAAATTCTGCGATTTGCGTAATCACCTCTAGAGGTCCGCTCTGAGGTTATGGTTGAGTGTTTCTCAGGCAGGGGGGGGGGGGAAATCAGAAGTGAAAGCAAAGTTAACGTTAACAGTCCTTCAAAATAACCGTTAACCGTAACAGAATCATACTGCTCCGTAACAGTTACCACTGCTCTCTGCTACTGACTTCAGTTACTGTTTGTGCTACTTAATGCTGCAGTACAGTGATGATTTAATGTGGGTTTCAGTAAATAAAGCTACTCTATTAAAGTGTTGTATTTGGATGACGATGTGATGAAAAAAAATTGAAAGATGTGGATTCACGTACACTTGGAAAATCAATGATTTTTTTTGTGTAGCTGAGAAGTTGATATTGTGGTAATTATCCATATTAAATGGAAAAGACTAAGAAATTGTCAAAAAAAACCACAGATTTTTTGATACTTAGAAAGACCGGTTTCGGTTATTACACCATTGTCAATCTCTGATAAACTAAAACTAAATACAACAGTAACAGATTTTATACTTGTATTGGCCCAGCTTGACAGTCTTCTCCTACTCAACGGTGTCACAAAATGGCAATCTCTGATAAACTAAAACTAAATACAAGAGTAGCAGAATTTATACTAGTATTGGCCAAGCTAGACAGTCTCCTCCCACTCAACGGTGTCACAAAATGGCGGCTTAAGCAACAGACTCGCCATGATAACAAAATTTACTTTCAGTACAAAATAAGAACCAAGAAAACAAGTGAAAGATAATAAAACAAATATGTAAATGGAAAAACTATTGACTAATGTATGCTTACAATGTTATGATAAAACTAAATTCGTAGTGTTGTATTGGTTGAAATGAATCTGGTCATTTAAACTATACTGGGAATTTTCCTTAATTACTCTTGTTATTCTATCAATAAATCTGTGTTTTTTGACAATTTCTTAGTCTTTTTCATTTAAAATGTTTTTTTTTTCACAAAACTACATGTTTGAGTGCACCAGGAATTTAATACCATTATTGCCCTCATAACGCACATAACAAAACATTTGGAAAGAAATACATTAGACATTCAAAAAACATGTGAATAAACCTTGATAATATGAATGATGAATAATAAATTGTTGTTGAATATGTTGATCATTTTCTAGCCTTCAAGCCAACATCAGTGATTGGTATTGTACTTTTGATATAAAAATGTATTTACACTATTATTTGGTTTTAAACTTTTCTAAATTCTAAATTCCTAGTTTATAAATATTTTTGACTCAAAATTAGACAAAAATCATGAAGTGTAAACATAACCTATTTTTGGACAATTTCTATCTAAATTTGGGAATGGAACCGTTTTGGGCTTTAAGCCTGTTGTTCCTTCCCCAATCATTCATAGTTGAGAAGTATATTGTAGCCTATGTATCAATGTATAAATAAATAAATTATTTTTTAAACCTGAGCGTCAAGAATCAATTCAATAACATATCGTTTAAAAGTCTTATGATTCTCAATATTTGTTTAGATTATTATGCTTGAATGATTACCTAATTTTATGAATTTTTTATGATTAATAACAAATGCGACTTTCATTTTTTACAAATCTCAAAAGATTTATTCACAATCTATACAGTTATTGTACAGAATATACCGTCTATCTCAACGAGAATGGGCGTTTACACACTTGCCGATTTCTCGCCGACCCGACAATACACAACAGGAGAGAATGTTCTCCGATAGCCCGTTTCAGATTATTTGCCAATTTCTCGCCGACACGACAAAGCTCTTCGATAAGCCAACTCAATCAGCCAATGGCTGTTTCAACACTTTTTGGCCGACATTTATCGTCACGATGTCCTGCGATTGGCTGTGAGTCAGCTGTTGGTGAGAATCAGCCAATCAGAGGAAGACATTCCGGGTGACGATAAATGATAAGTTGTCAATCGGTATGTGTGAAAAAACAGCTGATTAAGTTGGCTTATCGAAGAGTTTTATGTCGTGTCGTGTCGGCGAAAAAAGTGTGAAAACGGCTATTGACTGGATTACACTGTCTAAAACATTTGAACACTTGCAATCAAAATACTGTATAATGAGGTGCACGTTATAATGGCAGTGTTTGATTAGCAATGGTATTGCTATCCTTGTCTTTCATTCAACAAAGCGGATAGCGCTATCTCTTTCTCGCTTTGTTCTGTTGCCAGATCATCTTTCAACAATGTAGAAATATAATATTAACAAAATATTTCATCTTAATTATGAAAATTCATTATGGAATTATTGAAAAATCTAATTTATTGCTTAATAAAATATAATTGACTATTTTAAACGAGAATGAACAGTTGATACTACATCAATAAACTTGTATCAGCTACCGTCTATAGAAGGCATTGACAAGACTAAGGATCGGCAACGTTGTTCTCCCATCTTTCCCCATTGCCATTATAAAGTGGACCTCACTATAGAATGTAATTACATACTATTCTCTCTGTTGCAAACTGAACCAACTGCAAAAATGGCTACAGTGAACTCTCAAACTTATTCGGAAGCAATTAAAAACTAAACGGCCGCAAAAAACCTATACATAAATTTTCTAGTACGCCTTCCTGTGTTGAACGGCATGGAATGGAGACTAGTGCATACTTTCTATGCTAATCACTTATCATTACCATGTGTATGTGTGATGGTGAGCTTGCCTGTGTATGTGTGAATATGTGTGTGTGTGTTTATGGTTCAATAAACGGAAAAGGGTCATTGGTGGTTGTGGGACGGGGGGAGTAAATAATGGGGGGGGTAATATGGGGGATGAATTTTTCCGGTTGACGAGCTCTTACGCGGTTCAAGGTCATTACTCCATACAGGCACTTCCTCTAAATTTGACGAGGAAGTCTCCTTCACTTGCTTTGATATTAGCATAGAAATTAGAAGTTTGAATGCTTATTGTTTCTAATATCTAATGGCGTGTTTGGCATATCAGTATAACTTACTATACTATAGTTAGATAAGAGTATTACCTACTGAAGTGTTTCATCTAAAGTTTTTTCAAGTAATAATAATGTGAAATATTTGTTCTTTTTTTGGTTTCGAAGCATCTAAATTTTAAAATCTACTTTGTGAACATAATTATGTGAGGACTGGAAATTTTGTGAAGTGAAGAACTAAGAGACTTAACCTATTTCGGACTATGTGTAACCCTATCTAATTTTGAGAGAGGAATATCAAAAAGGTTACCTTATTTTTTCTTTCCCTATCATTTTTATTGATGTACTTATTGTATCAATGAATGAATAAAGAATAAAAAGTGAATATTTCTAATGCATTGAAATAAATATAACTTGAAATAAATATTCTTTCCTCTGTGTATGATTTTCACTTTATAAAGTCAGTGGAAAAGATAGGAATACATTGTTGTCAGATTTCCTTTTCCAACGCCTTCTGTAGTAGATAGCTTTGATTCAAGTTATCCCCGTATATCTGATCTGATACAATAATTGTTAATTCTTGTTAATAAATTATATAATCAATTTTATCTCCAATATATTTTTATCCATGTCTAATTTATCCATTACTTGGATTATTTATAAAGTAAACTAAATATTACTCAATATAAGTAGACTATATATTTTTTATTCTTCAAGAAAATATATATTTCTTTTCATTTCATTGATACATTTTCATAATTATTGAGTTGAAATATCTTGGTAGATAATCATGATTCTAAATAATTCATAGCCTAAACAATATGGTAACTATTTTTGGAATCAGGATAGAGCTATTCGCTTTGTCAAGGATGGGAAACTAATTTTAATCAGTTGCTGACTTTATATCATGAATCTCATTACGTAAATCTCAACGCACTTTTAAATTAACCGCATCAATTTCTTTTCTAGAACTTGGCTAATTATTTTTCTCAAAAAGCCGAGAGATGGCCATCTCTGAAATCGTTCATAAATAAGGCCAACTATTATTTTTTGTGTTAGTTTTCTATGTTTTTATTTTTCTCAATTTTGCTTGTCATTGCTTTGCACCACTTGTTTGTTTTCATCGTATCCTGCTTTCTGTGTCTGTCTTCTTTTCTTCTTATTCTTATTTTCCTTTTCCACGTTCTCTTCATTTTTCTTCTCGTTCTCCCATTTTTCTTTCTTCTTTTTCTACAGTGTTGAACTACTGTATTGATTTAATTTCGTTAGTGCTTTGTGATCCACATATCGAGCGTATTATAGAACGTGGCCTAATGCCTATTACAGGCTCTCCCTAATACCTAATTTCAATAGAGTGTGAATGCAAAGCTGGCTGCTGCACCCTCTTTACATGGTGACTAAGGGTGTCATTACATTTGTTCTTTGTTATTCTTTGTAAGGCTGAAGGGAAGGGGTATGAGAGAGAAAGAACGAATAGGAAAATGAGAGAGAAGAGGAATTTGATGTTTAGGTAACAGTGGGATTTTGATGGGAGAAATTGTGGAGTTCTTGTTTTTTTTCGATTTTTATGTTTTTGTTTTCATCATTCTCCAGTTTCTTTCTCCACTTTTTGTTTGTTTTCTTCGTATCCTGCTTTCTGGGTCTGTTTCCTCTTCTTATACTTATTTTCCTTCTCCACGTTCTCTTCATTTTCTTCCTCTCGTTCTCTCATTGTTCTTCCTCTTTCTCCTTCTTCTTCTACTTCTCCTTCAACTTCTTACTTCTTCTTATTCATCATCATCTCCTCCCGCTCATCATTTTTCTTCTTCTCCTTCTTCTTCTTCTTCTTCTTCTCCTTCACCTTCTTCTTCTTCTTCTCCTTCTCCCCCTCCTCCTCATCCTCATCCTCATCATCCTCCTCCTCCTCATCCTTCATCCTTCTTCTCTTCTCCATCTTCTTCTTCTGCTACTACTACTACTACCTCTTCTTCATGTTCTCTCATTTTTCTTTCTTCTTCTCCATCATATCCTCCTCCTCCTCATCCTTCTTCTTCTTATTCTTCTTCTCATCCTCCTCCTCCTCCTACTTCTCCTCTTCTCCATCTTTTTCTTCTGCTGCTACTACTACCTCTTCCTCACGTTCTCTCATTCTTCTTTCTTCTTCTCCATCATCTCCTCCTTCTTTTTTTCATCTTCTTCTCCTCCTTCTCTTTCTTTTTCTTCTTCTCCTCTTCTATCTTGTTCTAGTCCAGGAGACAAAGTTCGTGGATACAACCTTTAAACAGATTGGCAATTATTGTTCCTTTCTTGAGAAGGTTTTAGGGCTTCTCTGCAGAAGCTCTGGAAATTAGTTATTCTTGCCAATTATTGTGAAGTTCCTCCACTAGGGTTTCAATTAAAAGTAAACTTACGACACGTAAATTCTAGAGAGGTCCCTAAGAAAATGCCCAAATTTGTATGTAATAAAGCGAAACTATGGTGTTCCTTTCAATTTTACTGTTAATGTTGACCAGGTTTGATCGAATAGTAGGTTAATATAAATTTATAATAGTAATTAAATTCATATTTATTGAAGGTTTCAGTTATTGCATAAGTTTGACACCTTGTGAGTCTGAAACCAAAAATTATTATTATTCAGGTATTCATTAAATTATTGTTTGTAATCAAATGTCTGAATTGTATCACTTATTAGTTTGTTTCATTTGAACTTAATTTTTGAGACATTCATTGTCTTGATTGTATTTTTAATTATTTTGTTTCAAATTCATTAATTTCGTTTTCTATCTTGTTTCAGGTAAGTGCCAGTCAAGCTGTTGTTCTATTTGAAAAATTCACAATTAGAGTAAGTACAAAGAAAAGTACGTGCATACAAGCGTGGAAGGAAATTACAGTATCGGAAATATATTGTCAAATACTTTTTGATTAGGGTTGTTTGATGATTTATAGTTGAATAAAGTCTCCATTTTCCATTAGAAATACAACTAAGTCATAATACAATTATATTTTTAATAAGTTATTGTTACTGATTCTCTTGTACATCACGTACTCATATCATATTTTGTTTCTTTATTGACCGAGCGAAGTGAGGTCTAAGATTCAAGTCGACGGTTTGGCATTTCTCTTAATGTTTAAGGGCCGTTTGCACAGTCAAAGCTTAAACTGAATTCAATCAGCTGGTGGCCTGAACTCAAAATGAACCACATTATAACAAACGAGACTTGATACAGATTTAATCCAGTTTAAAATGAAATTTAGTTTAAACTGTCACTCTGCAAACGGCCCTAAATGTTTAGGCTATATGTTGCGAATTTACGGCGAAACGCGGTAATAGATTTTCATGAAATTTGACAGGTATGTTCCTTTTTTAATTGCGCGTCGACGTAAGTACAAGGTTTTTGGAAATTTTGCATTTCAAGGATAATATAAAAGGAAAAAGGAGACTCCTTTATACGCCAATATTAGAGTAAAAATCAGACTATAGAATTATTCATCATAAATCAGCTGACAAGTGATTACACAGATATGTGGAGAAGCCAGAGTCTATTGCTGTATTTCCATAAGGTCTTTAGTTTCAATCAGGTACTTGTGGATGAGAATACTGCGTTAGGTCTACTGTTCACAGAACTACTAGTTAATCAAGTGACGAAGCAGTGTGTGATTACATAACCTTAACTTTTGGACAACATTAACATTTATGAAAATTTTTGGAGAGAAATAGTACAGGCTCAGCCTAGTTTTTCCTCCAATGTCATAATAATTGTATTATGTTTATAGTGTTTTATACAATAAATGAATATCATACAGAGTTTTATTCGATTACCTTAAAAGAGAGTAAGTCAATTCTTGGCCATTCTTTAAGCCACGTGTCTTCACTTCTCCAAGGACAAAGTAATTATTGATGCGTGATATGTTTATTGATGGGTTTATTGATAGATTAATATTGGTGGGATGTGTGTGGGGAGTGTGGGGAGATTATTGATTGCGATTTGATTAGACGGCGTCAACTTGTTCTTCTTTCATCTCTTTTTCGTTCCCTCTCTTCCTCATTCCACTCATTGCCTTTTGTTAGATCTTTATCCGTTGTATCTACAGCTGTCATCGAGGCAGTGATGGGCTAGATCACCCCTTTTCGAATAGGACCGATCTGAATAATTTCCCTCTGTTCTTAAAACTAACATTATGTTAAACATTAAGCATTATGTTAAAACTAAGTGGTCTTCTTTATCTTCTCTTTCTCCCTCTTCTCCTCCTTCTCCTACAGTTTTTCATCTTCTACTTGTTCTTGTTCTTGTGTTGTTGGTCTTCTTCTTCTTCTTCTTCTTCTTTTTCTTCTTCTTCTTCTTCTTCTTCTTCTTCTTCTTCTTCTTATCATTGCCACCATCATCATCATCATCATCATCTTCTTCTCCTCTTTTTGATTTTTCTTCACCTTCATCATCTTCTTCTTCTCCCCTTTTTGATTTTTCTTTATCATCATCATCATCATCTTCTCCTTCTTCTTCTTCTTCTTATTCTTATAGTTTCATTTGATTATTCCTTTCCTTTCCCAATTACTCACCTTCCCAACTATTTTTTCTCACAACAGGAGAAATTTTATATTTTATACACAATTTAAGTTCACAGCAAATTTATGTTCATTTTCTTTTCCGAGTATAGTATTTGATTGCCATAATTATTTAATTAGAACATTCAATTTTATCCTCATTTTAATTGAACTATCCAGGAATAAAATACATTTTTGAGCAATGATGCTTTTTTCCTCAATATATTATTAGTTTGCTCAATCTCTATCACATATTCAATTTGCTTCCTTATTTTAATCAATTCTCTTTTGTCTTCCTCATCCTCAATCAATCCATTTTTCTCAACTAATTGTTATATTTTCCTTATTATTTGCATATTTTTTCCTTATTTTCCCCCATATTGTTCTTACAAAATCAAAGTAGGCTACAAGAAGCTGGTTTTGTAGTTGATCGACTTTTTATTAACATGTACACATTTTTCAATATATTTTTCATTCTCTGTCCCTACATTTAATTTTTCTTGTTCTATTTCCAATAATTCATAATACTCAATATCACAGCTGTGATAAGTTCTAAATAGCGTGTTTGTCTTTTCGGTCTCAAAATTTTATAGTTTTTTCAAAGATTGGAATTTTCCAATTAATTGTGATTGATTTAATTTAATTTAGAAGTATTTTTTTAATTTAAAAATTATTTTTGTGTATTTTGAATATTGTTGATTGAGTGTGTAAATGAAGAATGTTAAGTGACACATAACCTAGCTACGGTTGGACTATTGTATAAATTAGAATTGGAACCGTTTTGGGCTTAGGCATATAAACCTGTGGTACTTTTCTGTGAGTTGTGTAATTCTGAATGATTAAATAAATAAAATAAAATCAATATTGTTTCAATGATCTATTAGATTAAATGCATAGGTTAAATGCATGTATAATTGTGCTACTTTGAACTTAGTTCATTTTAAAAACAATAGTGAGCGCCGTTAAATTTTTGTGATTTTGTGCTCAAAATAACATACTAAATCGATCCCAACCAAAAATTTGATGACAGGTATGTGGCACTGGACGTGCACTTACACCGATCAATTCATTGTTTTCATATAAATTATCAATTCTAAAAAGCTCTGTTTGCTCCCAAATTTGGTTAGAAGTCACTTCTCTTTATTATGATCCTATTTTTTAAGTTTGAGTTATTTTTAAGTCAATTTTTCAAGTTTTAAAGTCAGAGAGAGACATGGCAGAACAGTATATCTATATTATTTATGACTGAATGTATTTATCACTGCTCTGATTACTCTTTGTTATGAACCTATTTTTTAAGTTTCAATCTCCGTTTCTCATTACTAAAATTAAAAATGAACTCAATCCTAGACCCACTATCAACAGAGTATGATATCACACCACAGCAATAGCCCTTGTAATAGTTACAGTATTACCTTGAAGCTCCCACCTCATATTTTTTCTTGTTTTGTATGTGAACGCCTCCATAACTATGCATTAAGTTTTAAGTATAGTGTTCTACTAGCTGTTGAGTGTTATTCGGTATGCATTCTATAGTGAGGTCCACGTTATAATGGCAGTGGAGAAAGATAGGAGAAAAACGTTGCCGAACGTATCTTGTCAATGCCTTCTATAGACGGTAGCTGATACAGGTCTATTGATGTGATATTAACTGTTCATTCTCGTTTAAAATAATCAATTATATTTTATTAAGCAAGTAATTATATTTTTCAATAATTTGATAATAAATTTTCATAATCAAGATGAAATATTTTGTTGATTATTTATTAATTCTACATTGTTAAAAGACGATCTGGCAACAGAGGAAAGTGAGAAACAGATAGCGCTATCCTCTTTGTTGATTGATAGACAAGGATTGCAATACCATTGCTAATCAAACACTGCCATTATAACGTGGACCTCACTATAGTGATGAATATGCTATAGTGAGGTCCACGTTATAATGGCAGTGTTTGATTAGCAATGTTATTGCTATCCTTGTCTATCATTCAACTAATCGGATAGCGCTATCTCTTTCTCGATTTCCTCTGTTGCCAGATCATCTTTTAACAATGTAGAATTAATAAATAATCAACAAAATATTTCATCTTAATTATGAAAATTCATTATGGAATTATTGAAAAATATAATTTCTTGCTTAATAAAATGTAATTGATTATTTTAAACGAGAATGAACAGTTAATATCACATCAATAAACCTGTATCAGCTACCGTCTATAGAAGGCATTGTCAAGACAGAGGATCGGCAACGTTTTTCTTCTATCTTTCTCCACTGCCATTAGAACGTGGACCTCACTATAGTCGTGATTGCAGTATATAAGTGTCATTCTCTCAGCTTGAGACAAAGACATGGCTGAACAGTATATTTATAGTTGTGACTGAATGTATTTATCACTGCTCTGATTAACGGCTGTATGGCATAGTACTAACGGATAAATACTAAATTACGGATAAATACTAGGTTACCCATACCTAGAACAACAAAATAATGGAAATTGTTTTAGCCTACTTGTTATATTTTCATTTTTCTTTCTATATTAGTTGATGTACTTTTGTTTCTTTTATCGTATTGTTCCTTCAGTCTCTTATACTTTTGCCCATTTCTTCTCCCACTTCTACTCTTCTTCCTTTGAGTCTTTCTCCCTTTTCTTCTTGTTCTTATCCTCCATCTTTTTTCTCATGTAATTCTTTTTCTTCAGTTTTCTCTTCTTCTTCTTATTCTTCTTCTTCTTCTTCAACAAAGCTTGTTCAAAATTTCTTATTTCACATCACCACTGTACTCCTCTTCTCTCTTCTTCTTATTCTTCTTCTTCTTCTTCTTCCTTATCTTCTTCTTCTTATTCCTCTTTTACTTCTTCTTCTTCTTCTTCTTCTTCTTTTTTCTTCTTCTTCTTCTTCTTCTTCTTCTTCTTCTTCTTCTTCTTCTTCTTTTCTCTTCTACCTCTTTCTTCTTCTTTTCATCATCTTTTTTCTTCTACTTCCTCTCCTCCTTTTCCTCTCTCTTCTCCTTTTCTACTCATTTTTCTCCTCTTCTCTTCTCTTCCCTTCTTCTCTTCTTCATCTCCTCCTGCAACCCCCCGACCATCCTCCTCCTCGCCCTCCTCTTTTTCCTCCTTCTACTTTTCATGTTCCATGTTCTTCCTTTTCACTTTCTCACCCCCCTCTCTGACACTCACACACACACACTCTCTCTCTCTCTCTCTGTATGGAGGGTCAAGTGTATGAGAGGGCCGGCTGCGCCCTAACTCCGCCTTCCTAGGTTTCTAATAAAGACAGCGATTCAATTCTCTCTCTCTTTCTCTCTCTCTCTCACAAGAGTTGTGTGGCAGAGAGGACCAGGAGTCCTAATTCCGCCCTAATAAAGGCATATAATCAATCAATCAATCTCTCCCTTCCTTTCTCTCTCCCCATCGTTTTTCTTGCTTTCCACAGTTTTTGTGTTTCATCCATTGAATTATTCAGCTCAATAATTGTAGTGACTTTGGGTCAGCCTACATTCTAGCTGTTTTTCAGCTAATATTCCTACTGTTGAAGTATTTCGAGAATTATTTTCTCTAAAAACAAGTCTATTTTCTATTAGTTGTAATTATTGTTGTCTGTGTGGTGAGGCATGGTTGTCTTGGTGATGATATTATTTATTTATTTATAAATTTGTGAAGGGTGGACTTGATTGAAATTCATGAATAATATTGGGGCACCGAGCTTCGCTTGTTATTTTTATTTATTTATAAACAGAACACAATTCTCTAAAATGATCGTGTTCATATTTCACAGCTGTCATATATGTCTGTCATCTTATGAATTTCGGGGATGCGATATTTTGATTTTTCACATACTCACTTTTTTACTATCCACAGATGTTTCAGCCAAGGATGAATTATCCTTTCAATGTCGTTCAGCGAGTTTCCCCAAGGATGAGACCTAGAGCAATCGAATCTTTATATCATAAACCTACTATGTTCCAAATTTCGTGAAAATCGTTAGAGCCGTTTTCGAGATCCGTTAAACATAAATAACCAGATATAAAAATAACCAGATATATAAATACAGAAATTGCTCACTTAACATAATAGGATTCTAACAATGTTTTTATCCGGTAAAATTTATTGATTCTATTCATGAATAATTGAATAATATAGTTGAAAAGTAAATCTTCATTTGGGGGAGAATTTGTTTTTTTTTCAACTTATTGTGTAGTTGAGACGTTTATATTGTGGTAATTATTCATATTAAATGAAAAAGAAAATTTCTTTGTCTTTTTCATTTAATATGAGAATTAGTTTGTTCATGGCCCGATTGCACAAAAGCCGTTTTAATTTCAACCGTGATTAATTCCACGAGAACCAATCAGAGAAGGCCTTTTTGATAAGACGGCTTCTCTGATTGGTTCTCGTGGATTAATCACGGTTAAAATTTAATTTGTGCGACCGGTACTATGACTTGCATACCAGCCATGCCTAATTATCTCCTTCTTTAAAATACATCATTACGAATAAATCCTATATTTTGATCGTGCGTAGTCAGACGTATATTCACAAAGAAAAACATTTATAAAATTACGTCTCAAGATTAGATTAAGATTATCTGCTTTTCATCGTCACTACATTATTTTACTTTTAGAATCCGGAAACTTTCTGCTCCAAAGTTTTTATGTTTACACGCACGACGCACGTAGGTTGCGCAAACTGTATTATTTGATGAGTAGGCAAAGTATTTACAAATCTTTGTCAAAAGTCCTTAAAAGCAAGGACGAAATGTTTCGACAATAGATTAGGAAAAGAGGAAATTCTGAAAGATTTTGTGAAGGTCGTTTATTTTAGGCCTAAGATCTTGATTCGTATTGTTTGGAGATGAACGAGGAAGTGTTTCGATGAAAAACGATAAATAATTGCTGCAGCTCTTCACAAAATTCTATACAATAATTAATAATTAAATTTTATTAGGATAATTAATAATTTCGTTTTTCTACCTGGATTTGCACTTTTATCTCATGAACTGTTTCAAACCTCACATTTAGTTATAAATATTCTACAATCAATTGTGATATTCTCAATTGATAATATATTTTATTGTAATGCAACTAATTTTTTAAATTATATTTTAATCAATGAATCTTACAAAATTATTCATAATCACTGTAATTGACCGAGCGAAGTGAGGTCTAAGATTCAAGTCGACGGTTTGGCATTTCTCTTAATGTTTAAATGTTTGAATGTTATGTTGCGCATTTACGGCGAAACGCGGTAATAGATTTTCATGATATTTGACAGGTATGTTCCTTTTTTAATTGCGCGTCGACGTATATACAACGTTTTTGAAAATTTTGCCTCCTTCATACCTCAATATTAGAGTAAAATTCAGACTATAGAATTATTCATCATAAATCAGCTGTCGAGTTGACTATAAATTGCATGCCATGACGCATGCAATTCAATATCTCAATGTAACTTGGTAAACAATTAGCAGCTGTGTAGACTATAATTGCATGCCTCATTGAATGTAATTTTTATGCACTATTAAATAGGATGCAAAGAACTTATAACAGCTCGTCTGGGCGCCCAGATGTCTTCTGGTTTTCTCGCGCTAAATTCCGGAAAGCGTTATATGATAATTAAATCTTTTGTAATCATGATCTGATCAAATAAATAGTTAGTGTATCGGTGTGGATGTGCTTATGGTTTGGGACGTCGTTAAAACTGCGCGAGGTCTACTGTTCACAGAACTACTAGTACAAAACGAGAAAGGAGCCTCCTTCATACGCCAATATTGGAGTAAAAATCAGACTATAGAATAAATTATTCATCATAAATCAGCTGACAAGTGATTTAAACAGATGTGTGGAGAAGCCAGTCTATTGCTGTATTTCCATAAGGTCTATAGTTTCAATCAGGTACTTGTGGATAAGAATACTGCGTGAGGTCTACTGTTAACAGAACTACTAGTAATCGGTAGTTTCAGTTTTAGTTCATTATTTCTTGAATAATAGTTTTAACGACAACTCCTGTAGGCTTTACACCAATTTTTCTCAACTATTCTAGATTACCTTGGCAAAACTATTGCTAACGATTTCCCCACAGCAGTAAATTCTATATTGGAAAACCGCTAGATTTAGTGATATCCAATTCAGTCATTATTGGTTAAGTGGGGAGCATAAGGTGGTTATCTATAAGAGATACTGACAGTTGAAAGTGAATCTAGTGCAGGTAATGTAGGTAGATCTGCCCACTCGTGGTACCGTTTTACCCGTAACTACTACACAAGGTTTGTATCAACATTCCTTGAAAAGAAAATGAAATGAGCTGTTTGCAAGTCGAGACAGTTATTTACATCTATTATCGTTGTTGTAACTATAAAGTTACAACTGAGTTATAGTTCACTAGTTACAGCTGAGTTACAGTGAGGTCCACGTTATAATGGCAGTGTTTGATTGACAATGGTATTGCTGTCCTTGTCTATCATTCAACAAAGCGGATAGCGTTATCTCTTTCTCGCTTTGTTCTGTTGCAAGATCGTCTTTTAAAAATGTAGAATTAATATTTAACAAAATATTTCATTTTAATATGAAAATCATTATGAAATTATTGAAAAATATAAGCTCTTGCTTGATAAAATAGAATAGATTATTTTAAACGAGAATGACCAGTTAATATTACATCAATAAAAATGTATCAGCTACCGTCTGTAGAAGGCATTGACAAGACAGAGGTTCGGCAATGTTTTTCTCCTATCTTTCCCATTGCCATTATAACGTGGACCTCACTATACAAGTTATAACTGAGTAACTAAGAGGTAACTAACTCTCTGTTGCAATTTCCCAGACTGCTTTACATTCTCCACTGTTGTTTATGTATTTCACCCATATCTGTTTTATTTCTGTGTTCATTTTTGTGTTTTTACTCTCCCTTGAAACTCAAATCAGCTGATCTCCTTGAGTTGTCCATACTCCATAAAATGAGAGTGAATTAGCCTTGTGGTTGGCTCAGATTTAAATCTGTTGAGTTGAAAATGGTTTTGTTGGGCGATCTGTGTGAAGGCCTCTAAAGGATTGTGTAGGTTTCATAAAAGACGGCAACTTTTGTAGAGTTGACTGGACACTTTGAAACTTGTTGAGTTGGTTGAGAAATTGGTTGCTATTGTTTTGAGACCTCTGTATGAATGTGTAGGTTTCATAAAAGATCAAATCTTATGTAGAATTGAGTAGAAAATTTGAAGCTATTGTGTGGAGACTATTGTAAATTTCATAAAATACGGGAACTGTTATAGATTTGACGGAGCATTTGAAACGACTCTGTGATGACTTGTATAAGATAATGCATGTTTCAATAAGAGGCCAGATATTTGATTGAAAAATTCTATGCTCATGTTTAGTGTATGATTGTATATATTGTTTCATAACAATAGAAACTAATTTACTAGATCAATATTATTTTGTTCACTGTACGGGACAATTACAGTTCATTTGCCTCTTTTGAAACACGTATCTTTTATGATACATGAGTGGGATGTTATTGTTCTCATTTTGTATCATGGGTGACAGATTATGAGACATTACAATGATAGGATACATAATTTTTTGATTTATCAAATGCATTCTCATTTTGTATCATGGATGACAGATGATACAAGACCATGATACATAATTTGTTTATGTATCAAATGCATTCCCATTATGTATCATGGGTGACAGATGATGTAAGACCATGATACATAAATTTGTGATGGATCAAATGGATTTTCCCTTGTATCATTGATAACAGATGATACAAAACCATGATACATAAATTTTTGTATCAAATGCATTCTAATTCTGCATCATGTATCATAGATGAAACAAGACCATGATACATAATTTGTTTATGTATCAAATTAATTCTCATTTCATATCATGATGACTGCTGATACAAGACCATGATACAATAATTTTTGATGCATCAAATGCATTCTCTTTAGTATCATGGATTACAGATAATACAAGACCATGATACATAATTTGTTCATGTATCAAATGCATTCTCATTCTGTATCATGGATGACAGAAGATACAAGATCATGATAATATGGTCTAATATGTGAATATTTCTTATTTCAGTTATAATAATGTAAAATATTTCTTCTATGTTCAGTTTTGAAGCATCTAAATTTGAAAATACACTTGTGAAAATACTTGTGGACTGAAAATTTTGTGAATATTGAAGAACTACAAGACTTAACCTATTTCGGACTATGTGTTATCTAAATTTGGGAGAGGAATAACTCAAGGTTACCTTATTTTTCCTCTCCCTATCATTTTGATTGTGTATACTTTCATTTTTTTTCAATTCGATTTATTAAAACACACAAAACAAGACAAAGAAAATAACTAAGAATTCCAAAACAAATAAAATATTAGATTTATATTTTAGATTGTGATATGGTGTAGAAATTTGAATGGACATAACCTATAATATTTGTACAATTTAAAACTAAATTAGGAAATTGAAGAAGTTTTAGGCAATAGCCTGTTTTTTTCTTTTCCGATTCTTGTATTTTTTTGCAAACCCTATAAATAAATAAAATACAATAATATGTTACAAATATAAAAAAACATATTGTATAAAAAAAATTTATTGTATGAATGAATGAATGGATAAAGGTAATGATACATAATTGTTCATGTATCAAATGCATTCTCATTCTGTATCATGGTTGACAGATGATACAAGTCATGATACACAAATTTTGGATGTATCAAATGCATTACGTTGCAAAGGATCCTTTTTGTGCTGATGATCTGAACTGATGCTTGAGTAAAATCTCACCTGTTGTGAAATACTTGTAAAGTAGAGGTGATACATGAATACGTAATAATAATTTACATGTCACAAAAAATGGCAACTGCTGTTGCAAAATTCAAGTGCTTTCAAGACAGCTGAAACACATGCTCTTCAACAATAAAGTTTCAAGCATCTTGTAGTCTTGTTTTAATGAACTCAACTGGTTAGTATGAGCACCTGCATAATACCATCAAGAATTTGATTCCAAGCAAACCTAGTTGCTGGATTAAAAACTTGATTTTTGTGAACACCTGCATATGATTTTAAACGTTCCTTTCTTTTCGGAGAACTGATTTACAACAAATCAAATTGATTTGATTCGAGTGTGCAGCTGCTATTGATCTTACAGATTTCAATTTCAAGAGAAAACTGTTGCTCAACAAAGAAACTTGAGCTGTTTTTGCATGGAAATTTATTTGTGAAGTTGTTTTTGAACTCACCTGCATTCTAGATTGATCCAAGTTGATTTTCGAGTACTTCTTTATGATGAAGGATGACATGTATTCTCAGTAATAACTGTACAGGTGAGATTGATATTCCATCTAGTGCAGATAGCACTGATTCAAGCCATTTGATAGCATAGATTCTTGAACGTCAAACTTTGCTAAATTTCTCCAAGTTCATCGAATTTTAAAGTCATTTTATAGTTGGAAAATTGGAATTTGGCGGCACGGCGCCAGATGTCCAAATCTTTCTGAACAATTTGGTACCATTTTCATGATTATCGGTTGGAAAATAGCGTCCGAAACACGCTAGAACGAAGTGCCTGTTTCAGCCCTTTTTCCAAATTATAACATTGCTCTTAACTGTGATAATAGATTCAGAGTTTCCATAGAAAAATATAAGCGTAAGCTACTTGTTTGCCTGTGACTGAACTTACCAAAAACCGCCAGTGTGGAGTTTACTGAAGTTTTCTATACTTTTATAAGATTAACTCTAGCTTCTTCAAACTAACTTTAAACTTGAAGATTGATTTTAATCCCAGCATTCCTCATCAATTGCATCAAAGCTGACCATTCAATCCATGCTGACTGTTTTAAATGAATAAAACTTGAATACAAGAGTTGTCTTATTATAATGCTGAGGTAGTGTCGTCGTAACGGTCCGTTTGCAAATTTATGATCAGCTGTTTCTGAATTGCTTGATTAGTTGAACTGTTGCCAACCTTACTGGTAAAAAATATAACATTCAGGGTTGCCAACTTGATGGATTTCCGGGGTTTGTTGTTTTATTAACGTGGACGAGCAGCTGTTGTTATTAGCCTATATTCAATGTCAAGAAGCTATTCAAAGGGAGACACGTTTGAAAAACAGTAGGATTTCAAATATTGCGATAAATGAGGTTGAAAATAACTTGTCGGGTTTGTAATTGTGCTCAAAATGAGATAATAATTGTGGTTTTAATGAGGTTGTCTTTGTTGTTGAAGGGCGTTTTGATATGTATTTTGGGGAGAGCTAGGTTGGCAATGAAATTTCGAAATTTGGAAGTATTATCTATATAATATAATAAAAGAGAATTGGCTTTCATAAGGATAGGGAATTCACGAATGACGTATCATCACGTCTGAACTACTGGACTGATTAACTTGACATTTTGCATATATTGATTCTTATTTAACCGAGTATGGTTATAGGACTATTTCAAATCTTCCAAGATTTTAGTAGGTCAATTTCTCAGTTTGTCAAGTTTTTAATTAGACCCTTGCGGAGCACGGGTTACCTGCTAGTTGTTGAATAAATAAGATGGTTGAAAGTTTGAATATTTATGACTTTGAATTTATGATTTTATGACTTTGATATTTCAATCGAACCATTTGTTTAGGTCCACTGTTTTAGTTTTTCTTGAACTGAATATGAGTTTAGCTTCTCCCTTCATGATTATTTATAAATTAATTTATTTATTTATCTATTTATTCAAATTTATGTTTTATATTTGTTTATCAAATAGTTCTAAAGGTTTAAGAACAAAACGTTTTTTTTTGGATGTGAGTTTTTCATGAAGAAATTTCAAAGGCAAGACTGCGAATGTATTCTAACTTTAAAATGAAAGTGTTATTGTGCATTATATTATGAGTGAATTTTGAATTCTCAATTTTAAGGTCAGTTTTTGCAGGCCGGACACAGCAATGTCTCACGGCTACATAGGCCAAACAAGTTATTGACTCTTTGAATGTTTTTAATTTCTGTATTGCCCTATGAATGCATGTGCATAAATAAATAAAATCTGTTCATTCGGTATTGTATTTCTATTTATTTTTAAGATTATATATAATCAGAATAGGAATATCATGATTGTAAGTCCAAAACTGCCGACCGATGATTAAGTGGATTTAACTTTCTGTATTAAAGATATTACAGTATTTTCTGTAAATATCATTTTCAATTGAAAGTTTTGATGAAACATAACTCGAAAATTGTTTGCATATTTCCAAAAGTTATTGATTCCATTCTCGATGTCCCTACATCAGAAATCATCAACAGATTTACATAATTCGTAGCTTTATCTCGTTATGTGCCCATTATGTGAGGGGTAACTGAAAAATGAACACACATGCATTGAGGGAGGGTCAACATACGCACATAAGGGCTCAGTTGAATCAACAATGAGTGATATAATGCTGAAAAAGGGTTAGTATAGATGGGTCGGTCACCCTTTTGGCTTTTTTAAAAATTTCTGGGTCAGTCTGCCCCCCTCTTGGTAGTGGTAATGCTACTGTATATTATTCTCAATCTGATTCAATACTCTCAATTGTGTTTCTCTCTCTCTCTCTCTGACTCACTATCTACTCTTTTTCTCTGTCACTGTTTGTAGAAAGTGTTTTCTATCTCACTCTCTCTTTCTCTTACTGTCTTTTTCTTTCACTTAATCTCTCTCTCTCTCACACACACTCTCTCATTCATCCCCTCTCTTTGTCACTCTCGCTATCTCTCTCTCTTTCTCTCTCTCTCTCTGTAAAGGTCATTGCCCTTTACACTAAACATGGCCGTTTGGATGATGATAGGGAAGAGGGTAGGTGCATGCCAAACAAACATGTCCATGTTTAATTATTTATTGATAAGGAGCTATATGATTATGAAATAAATGTTGAATGATACATTGTTGGATGTCACTAATAATCTGTTGTATAATAGGTATTATTCTATATTCTACACAATCTACATTCTACATTGTAAACCCAAATATGAGGACACAAAACTTAATGTTATGGGAAAATTAGGCCTATTCATGAAAAACTGAATTGTAGATGTTTTCAAGTAAATAGAAAACTTCAATAATTATAGTAATCAATAATAAATTTTAATAATCCTTCAAATTCACTGTATTCACATTGTAATTCTCCCATTTTTGTGGTTTGTTTGTTTTTTGGAATCAAATTAATTTTTTTTGTATCTTCAAAATTATTTACAAATGGAAATTCCCAGGCTAACAAATAATTTTTGAATAGTAGCGCTTATCGAATTTCCATCTAGCTGTTCACCCTGTTTTCAATATTTGCAGTAGCAGAAGTCTTCGGGGTGAATTACAGCATTTAATTTGGATTTTCGTTTAATAATAATAATCGAAATTATTTCTTCAATATGTGATTATTTCCTATTTCAGTGATAATAATGTGAAATTTTTCTTCTATGTTTGGTTTTGAAGCATCTAAATTTAAAAATCTACTTTGTGATAATAATTAAGAACCGAAAATTTTGTGAAGCGAATAACTCACTAGACTTAACCTATTTCGGACTATGTGTAACCTTATCTGAATTGGGAGAGGAATAACACAAGGTTACCTTATTTTTTTCTCCCTGTAATATCTGACTATATAAATAAAAAAGGGTCTGAGGTCAATCCCTCGTTGATAGTTGGAGTTTGATTGGAGAAAGTCTTCTGTGACAGTGATCTCTTTGCTTTTTACTACTCCTTAAGTTGTGTGTTTAATTATTTCCTCTTGTTACTATTTTTTTCTCTCTCTTCCTAGAATGACTTCTGTTTAATCATAGAGACTTTTTTTTTCATTTCATTTCATTTTCATATTTTCATTTTATTATTTGCTGTGTTTATTTTTTCTGCTATCTAAAATTGTGTTTAAATTTTCTGTTATGTATATTTTTCTGAAAGACTTTTCGTAAAAATTTCATAAACTTTTCATTTCTTTCAATATTTGTATTAAATATTCATTTTTAAATTGTTTCACTTGTATTATGTGTTAAGAGAGCAATTATGGGATATTATCATTGTGCTCTCATATGTATCTCAAATAAATAATAAATAAATAAATAAAAATAAATTTAAAACTAAATATTTGATATATATATATATATATATATATATATATATATATATTATATATATATATATATATATATATATAAAACAAAATTTTGACTATATATAAAATTGGACTAAATTTTGACCTATACTCCCTATTTTGACGATGTACTTGTTGTATGAATCAATAAATAAATAATGTAAAAATTCGAAGTGAATTGATTCTTGATTGATTTCTCACCAATATCAAACATACAAAAACCTTAGAATGCTATTCATTTAATTGAGATATCAGTCATACAAGAGAAATTTTCATCTTGAATTTATTCGAGACTGCTAATTTCATATCTCCTATTATATACTTTCAGTAGTTACTTTTGGAAGGTTTATTGGATCGGGAAAAATTTTATGAATCCTTGCTATTTTTCTTCAATATTTTTACCACACTAGTCACTAGAAGCCAGTAAAGCAGGCAAGTCAGCTGGCAAGAGAACTAGGCTAGATCTAGAACGCCTTCAAGGCGTCCTAATTCATTTTACTCAGTAAGCTGTTCCCAATGTAGGACCTCTGCAAATCCACTTAGCTTGTTTGGTTCGCTCTCCATCACTCTCTCTCTCTCTCTTTCTCATTTCTCTCCTCTTAGTTTAGCCCTTCCTTCATCTTTCTACATCTCTCTGTCAGTTTTTTTCTTCTCATGTATTCATTCATTTTTCTCTCTTTCTCATTTCATTCGCTGTCTTTTCTCTCTTTCTCATTCCTGTCCTCCTAGTTTACCCCTTCCTCCATTTTTCTACATCTCTCTGTCAGTTTTCTTCTTCTTCTCATGTATTCTTTCATTTTCTTTCTATCTGCTTTGTTTTTATACACTGAGATTATTATATTGTAGTTGTTGCGCATCCCTGCGATTACTAATGAAGCAATTGCCTTCCAACCCACGGTGATGAAATAGTTGTATATTATTGAATTTGTAAAGCTCAACTGCCCTACTTTGAATGGTATTTCTTGCTTCTAAAATAGATACGAAGTTCTGGGCGCTGAAGGGAATGAATTATTGTTCGAAGTAGTGTGCATATATAAGTACATAAAGGTGCGTACAGTCGTATGCGCCACGAACACGTACATTTCACTTTTTATCAGCTGATGCTTATAACCTATTTCGGACTATGTGTAACCTTATTCAAATTGAAATATCGGGGCACCGAGCTTCGCTCGTTATTTTTATTTATTGATAAACAGAACACAATTCTCTAAAATGATCGTGTTTATATTTCACAGCTGGCTATATGTCATCTAATGAATTTCGGGGATGCGATATTTTGATTCTCCACATACTCACTCGCTCACTCACTTTTTTACTATCCACAGCTGTTTCAGCCATGCAAGGATGAATTATCCTTTTAATGTCGTTCAGCGAGTTTTCCCAAGGATGAGACCTAGTGCAATCGAATTTTTATATCATAAACCTACTATCATAGAGAAAAAATAGCGTAAGTAGATATCCCATGGTATAGGAATTTATGTCGAAACTTTTACTGTTATCTCAAGCCGATTACTGTCGATTATTGTAAATTTTTACTGTTTTGTTTGGGTGAGAGTGTATGAACGGCATAATTGAGAGACTACCGGCGTCACACAGCTGCATGGGAAAGAACTAAGTGAACTATCGGCTTGGGATAACAGTAAAAGTTGCGACATGAACGCCCTATACCATGGGATATCTACTTATGCTATCGTTTCTCTATGCTACTATGTTCCAAATTTCGTGAAAATCGTTAGAGCCGTTTTCGAGATCCGTTGTACATAAATAACCAGATATATTACTGAATTTGCTCGCTCAATATAATAGGATAGCTCAAGGTTACCTTATTTTTCCTCTCCCTATCATTTCGATAATGTACTTATTGTATACATGAATAAAGAATAAAGAATATCTGTATCTTACTGTTTCTGTACAAATACAGATATAATAAGTAAAGCATCAGCTGATGAGAAGTGAACACAACATGAGCGTGTTCATGGCGCATAAGTCTGTACGTAACTTTACATGTACTAGTTACTATAGATAGGGAATGTAGGGACGAGGGGTTAGGAGTTACTGGTGGACATAACTTTACTATTTCATCAATTTCCATTTAAACATATGTATGATGAATGTAAACTGTTGTTTCTGACGTCGAATTTCCTGCCTATAAGCAGTTCAAAGCTGGATCTGTGAACCCGCATATCAGTGTAAGTGTAAGGCTAGGCACACACCAGTGTTAGTCAAGACAAGACAAGACATGATCAGACACGTTTAGTCACAATACTTCACATTGTTGCTTATGACGCAACTCATATTGATTAGTCATTGCAATAAGACATGTCTTCATAACCAACTATGACACGTTTAGTCACAATACTTCACATAGTTGCTTATGAAGACATGTCTAATTGCAATAACTAATCAATGTGAGTTGCGTCATAAGCAACAATGTTAAGTATTGTGACTTAATTTGACTAGTCTTGTCTTGACTAACTGGTGTGTGTCTAGCCCAAGTCAAGTATTTATATTTTATAATATTTTATAAAATATTAATTTAAACTCAAAAATATATACGTATCATATTGTGTTGATACTGTATCATGTTGTGATCATATTGTATCATATATGTGTTTCTAAGACTGTATTATTAGTGGTTGGAAGAATAATTAGTACAATTGACAAGACACGTTTAGTCACAATACTTCACATTGTTTCTTATGACTCAACTCACAATGATTAGTCATTGTAATTAGACATGTCTTCTTAAGCAACTATGTGAAGTATTGTGACTAAAGGTGTCTTGTCTTGTCTTGACTAACCGGTGTACGCTCAGCCTAAGTGTCCGGTACAGTGAAAATTTTATACACATGAGTTCTTATGAGACTGTTCATTGATCGGTACAGTGAAAATATCATTCACATGAGTTCTTATGAGATTGTTCATGGGCCGGTACAGTGAAAATATTATTCAGATCAGTTTTTATGAGACACACTCATACAAATCTGTGGGAATCCGCCTCAACAGCTGATTTTAGAATACTTTCTCAAGGTGCCACGAACACGCTCATGTGTTCACTTCTCATCAGCTGATGCTGAGTTTATTATAACTTTATTTGTACAGAAACAGTAAGAATAATAATTATAAAAACAATATAAAAACTTGTAGTACCATTAATCCAAAACTTTAAAATATTTTTTGTCATAGTCATTCAATTACATTGGAACTGCAAAACTGGAACAAAAACCGCCTTTTAGCGCTCCAGGTGGAAATTTTGTTAACTACAATCAAGAAATTCCTGATTCGAAACTTGTAAACTAGGTTATGTTTATAGAATGTAGTGTAAGTTACTGAAAAAGTGAAAATAGTGTAAGTTACTTTGACGTGAATGTCTTTTGAAGTGCTCGAATGAAATTCTAGTCGCGGCTAACGCCTCGACTAGAAACATCATTCTCGCCTGCAAGAGGGGCCTTCCCGTCCTTGTGACTTAAGATACTATTAACGACTAGTTTCGACCATAGGTCATTTTCAAAATGTTTTTTTATTGTTTTATTTATTTTAACAAAAGTAGCCCATCTAAATGAAGTGATTTTAGAAACAGTAAGATATAATAATCATAGCATCAGCTGATGAGAAGTGAAATACTCGTATTCCTGGCGATCAAGTCTGTACGCACCTTCACGTCGCTATTTAATGCAGCTCAGGGGTGTACTTATGTAAAATTACTCAGCTGTACATTTAATTTATTTATAATTTTTACAAAGTAGCACTGATTGGGAGAGAAAAACTAAGGATACTCCTTGTACTATTTCTCTCCTAAATTTAAATAACATTTTAAATGTCCGAAATATGGTTATGGTTTCACTTTCCTAAAATTTAGTTCATTTCCACTAAAAAACAACGAAAACTAAGAATTTTGAATTTTGACGGTTAAAAACAGAATAAAAACCAAAAATATCAAACTCAATCACCATTAATTGGAACATTTTTGCGTAATTTTGATAAATTAGAACAGTTTTGCGTTACTTATTACTTGATAAATACTATCTTGATGGAACATTGTATTGAAGGGAATAAGGAACTAATAATATCATGATGGCTGCGTTGATGTAGTATTGCAGGAAGGAACAAAGAAAGCCAGCTGAGCGGTGTATTTTATAGGTTTTATTGTGAAGTGAAGTGAACTGGCATTGCATTGAGCGTTTACCTTGAGTATAGAGTGCTTGAGTGCTGTAGTTCCTCTGCTGTCTATGTAATCGAGTTGCATTAGGATTAGGATGCGGGTATAATACTTATAGGCAGGCCCTACATTGAATTGATCAAGCTGGCGCTACGGGTGGGTAGCTGAATCAACATAACTAATTTCCTCTCTCCACTTCACACTCACACTCTCTCTCTCTCTCTCTCTCTCTCTCTCTCTATTTTATCATCGGGGTTTCTTTCTCTTTGTTCGATTCTCCTTCCTGTGTTCGTTCATTCATTCTCTGATGATTTTTCATCACGTTATGTGTATTTTATCTTACTTAGTCTTTCTAAGATAATTGACCGAGCGAAGTGAGGTCTAAGATTCAAGTCGACGGTTTGGCATTTCTCTTAATGTTTAAATGTTTCAATGTTTATATGTTGCGGATTTACGGCGAAACGCGGTAATAGATTTTCATGAAATTTGACAGGTATGTTCCTTTTTTAATTGCGCGTCGACGTATATACAAGGTTTTTGGAAATTTTTCATTTTAAGGATAATATAAAAGGAAAAAGGAGCCTCCTTCATACGCCAATTTTAGAGTGAAAATCAGACTATAGAATTATTCATCATAAATCAGATGACAAGTGATTACACAGATGAGTGGAGAAGCCAATGTCTATTGCTGTATTTCCATAAGATCTATAGTTTCAATCAGGTACTTGTGGATCAGAATACTGCGTTAGGTCTACTGTTCACAGAACTACTAGTATAGTTTATCTTCTTCTTCTTTTCTTCCCACTATTAAACCGATTTGGCAACGTTGCGGAGCTAGAGAAGAATAGTGCTATTTGCTTTGTAGAATGATAGACAAGGATAGCAACACCAATGTTGCAATGGAATACTGCCATTATAACGTGGACATCAGTATAGATTTCAAGTTTCAACAAAAGGTTGTTCAAAATTTCTCACTTCACATTACTACTGTACTCCTCTTCTCTCCTCTTCTTCTTCTTCTTCTTCTTCTTCTTCTCTTCTTCTTCTTCTTCTTCTTCTTCTTCTTCTTCTACTTTTCTTCTTCTTCATCATCATCTTCAACTTCTTCTCTTTGATCCTCGTCCTCCTCTTCCTTCTTCGTCTTCTTCTTCTTTGATCCTCCTCCTCTTCTTCCTTCTTCGTCTTCTTCTTCTTTTATCCTCCTCTTCTTCTTCTACTATTTTTTCTTCTTGTACTTTTTCTTCTCCTGTCTTCTTCTTCTTCTTTTTCTTCTTCTACTTTTTTCTTCTTCTTCTTCCTCTCCTTCTTTGATCATCATCATCATCATCTTTTTCTTCTTCATCATCTTCAACTTCTTCTTCTTCTTTGATCCTCATCCTCCTCTTCCATCTTCGTCTTCTTCTTCTTTGATCCTTCTCCTCCTCTTCCTTCTTCGTCTTCTTCTTCTTTTATTTCTTCTCCCATTTTTCTTCTTCTTGTACTCTTTCTCCTCCTGTCTTCTTCTTCTTCTTCTTCTTCTTCTTCTTCTTCTTCTCCTTTTTTGATCTTCTTCTTCTTCCTCCCCTTTCATCATCATCATCATCATCAACTTCTTCTTCTTTGATCCCCCTCCTCCTCTTCTCCTTCTTCTTCTTTGATCCTCCTCCTCTTCTTCTTCTTTTTCTTCTTCGTCTTCATATCAAATTCTACTCAATTCCACCTTTTCCATCCCCCCTTTCTTCCATTCCTCCATCTTTCACTAAGTCCCACTTCAAAATTCATACAATATAGTCGCCTTTGCCGAAGAAAAAGAAAGCCGTATCTAGTCACCTTTAATTAATTTTCAATTGCTGCCTCCATCTTATCAAGAGTGCAGCTCTGAGTCTCTCAGCTCTCCACTGTATTAATAATTCTTCTGCGAACTTACTAATTGCGAAAAGCTGAGTACCTCTTCAGAATTTGACGGGAAATTCGAGTACAGTAGCTGTTTGACACGAGTCAATTAACATATAATACCTGTTTCATGAAAAATTAAGGTATTATTCAACAGATACCGTGATATGTGCACTCTATGGAAGCTTCATTTTATCTTTCTTCCACCTACTGTCTAAAGTACTTACTTTACTCCCTGAAACCTAATACTAAAGTGTCACTTTTTCGCTCTCGGTAGTAAAAAACAGAAAAACTCCCTAGGGAGTAAAAGAGTGACTCCATTTAAATAACATGGGGAGCATCTCTATTTTGAAACTTACATTGTAATAGGTTAGAAGGTCTAAGCTCAGATGAGAAAGCATAATAGAGGTGTCTGTTATTGAGTCAACTGAATTCAATACCACAACCAGAAATTTGATTAACTCATGAAATATATGTTTGTATGATAATTATTATATTCTTAATATTAGTAGATGATAAATATTTATACAATTTTTAAAATATTTATTCTATTCAAAATACCAGCCAACAAATATTTTTGATCTGCAATTCAAATCTGAACCGCGTGATCTGGAGTCAGCCATTTTTGGTAGCTGCTCAGCTGATATAATTGTTACAACTTTTGCCCGTAGATAGCGCAATCGGCAGTGCCAATCAGACGACCGGTTTTTAGGTTTTAGATTTAGGTTATGTTGTTAGCAATCATTGTCACCAATACGTAAGTTATTAGAATGATTTTATTTGCAGTTTCTATAAAAAAATGTAGATGGAGGAAAAATGTTGTGTACATCACGAGCGAAAAATACTTTTTCCTCCACCTACTGTCAAAAGTACTTACTTTACTCCCTGAAACATGATACTAAAGTGTCACTTTTTCGCTCTCGGTACTAAAAAACAGAAAAACTCCCTAGGGAGTAAAAGTGACTCCATTTAAATAACATGGGAAGCATCTCTATTTTAAAAACGTACATTTGGAATAGGTCAGAAGGTCTAAGCTCAGATGAGGAAGCATATAGAGTAGTCATTAAACCAACTAAATTCAATACCTCAACCAGACATTTGATCAATATATAAAATTTATGTTTGTATGCTGAAATTATTATTACAAACTTCATATCACTATACTAGAAAAAATGTACATTTTTTTTCTTTCAATCCATGTTATTCAAAATACCAGCCAACGAATTTTACTTATTAACTAATCAAATTTGAAACGGGAACTTCATCATAGCTGTAGTTGTGGCTGTCATTGTTGTTACAACTTTAGCCGACAGATAGTGCTGTCGGAGGAGAACTGTGATTACAAGCCAGCTGTTTCTGTTTACTTTTTAGATTATGTTGTAACACATTGTTTGGTCACATACGTTTTTAAAAATTATTTTATTTGCAGTTTTTATAAAAATGTAGGTGGAGAAAAAATGTTGTGTATATCACGAGTGAAAAATGTTTTTTCTCCCTCAGGAAAATTCAAACTTTTCCCTCAGGGAGAAAAAACAGCACTTTTCACTCTAGATATACAAATAACTATTTCTCCCTCAGGAAAATTGATGCCCTCGGCTTCGCCTCGGGCTTCAAACTTTTTCCCACAGGGAGAAAAAGTCGTACTTTTCACTCTAGATATACAAATAACTATCACGATCACTTTCTATGCTAGTCTAGTGTGTGCATAGCCTATTGTCAGCTATAAGTTCCACGTTAAAATGGCAGTGGAGAAAGATAGGAGAAAAAAGTTGCCGAACCTCTGTCTTGATAGACGGAGGATATGCCTTTTATAGACGGTAAGTGATACAGGTTCATTGATGTAATATGAACTGTTCATTCTCGTTTAAAATAATCAATTATATTAATTTTATCAAGCAAAAAATATATTTTTAAAGTGATTTTATAATTTTCATGATCAATATTAAATATGTTGTTGATTAATTTTATTTCTATATTGTTAAAAGACGATCTATGGTAATAGGGCAAGGAATGTAAAAACAGGCTATTGCCCAAAACTTCTTCAATTTCCCAATTTTGTCTTAAATTGTTCAAATATTTATTAGAACAGTCACAAACACGATATTTGGAAAGAGAAACAGGCAATTGCCCAAAACTTCTTTAATTCCTTGATTTTGGCACATAAATAGTCCAAAGTGAGGTTAAGTTTAAAATTTCTGTTTTCACCAAAGATTAACACTCAGAGAATACGTATTCGAGATATGACTGATGAATTTTGAATTTCGAAAGGTTGATAAGAGCCGGAAATAACACTAAACAAACCGAAAGTTTCAATAATATTGAAATAAACTTGACAATTTTGAGCAGAAAAATTAAAACTACTATCACAGCAACTATCAGCTGATTTTTTTGTAGGTTAGGTCCATTTCAATTTATACACTACATCATCAATCTGAATACAAATCAGAATAAAACAAAAAAAATTAAATTCAGATAGTAATAGCTGTCTTTCCACCATTGATGCATATGACTCTATGATGCATTTGACAATATTTATGATGACGTCACACTTTCTAAGGTGACTTGATGACGTCATAGATTTAACTGTTCGTGTCGTGCTAGAGTGACTGACGATGAAATTCAGGTTAGCAGGTTACTTGGCCAGTGAATAAATATATACACACATATTGTATGAGTCTGCTATATGATTCCACGCTATATTGCAAGGCACACTAAAATAAATATTGTCCACGAAATGCTTCTAATCGATCTATAAATAGAAATTTAATCCAAATAAGGCCGCGAGTCGATTGTTTATTGACTTTGTTTTATTCATAATTGTTATTTATTAATGCATAATAGATTATATGGCCGCTCCAGTGTTCTTATTTAGATCGTATGAATTGCTGTAGTGAGGTCCACGTTAAAATGGCAGTGTTTGATTAGCGATGGTATTGCTATCCTTGTCTTTCATTCAACAAAGCGGATAGCGATATCTCTTTCTCGCTTTGCTCTGTTGCCAGATCTTCTTTTAACAATGTAGGCTTAACAAAATATTTCGTCTCAATTATGAAAATTCCTTATGAAATTAATGAAAAATATAATTTCGTGCTTAATAAAATAAAATTGATTGTTTTAAACGAGAATGAACAGTTAATTGCATCAATAAACCTGTTTACAGAAGGCATTGACATGACAGAGGTTCGGCAAAGCTTTTCTCCTATCTTTCTACACTGCCATTATAACGTGGACCTCACTATAGTTATTGAGAAGACGTTTACAACAGTTCTTCTTTGAAAACAGAATAAAATGCGAAGAAGAAGAAGAAGAAGAAGGAAAGAGAAGAAAAATAGTGAGAAGCCAGGGAAAGAATAGGCAAGACAAGATGAAGGAGTATCCTCATAATCCTCACTGGACTGAGTTGAAGTAGAAGAAGATGAAAAGCGTGAGGATAAGTTGAATAGGTAGAAGGAAAAGGATGGAGAGAAGTGGGACGTAAAGAAACTAGAAGTCGGAGGAATAAAGGAAGGAGATAATTGATTAAACAAGGAGAAGGAAACGTGATGTAAGAAAGAATAAGTAGGATAAAAGTGGAAAATATGATGAAGTAGAATACTGATGAAAAGTGAGGGTGGTGAAGAGAAAGATAAAGTAGTAGTAAAGACATAATTATTATTTAACGAAAATCCTATTTAAATGCTGTAAATCACCCCGAAGACTTCTGCTACTGCAGACATTGACAACAGGGTTAACAGCTAGATGGAAATTCGATAAGAACTACTATCCAAAAATTATTTGCCAGCCCGGGAATCGAACCCGGTACCTCCCAATTGCCAGTCAGGAATGCTTACCCTTACACCAAACTGACAATCTCTGGATAGCAGCGCTCATTTTATACGAAGCCATAGCGGCCAACCAGTTATAGATGGAATTAAATAGAGAATGCATTTATTCAAATGCCAATTATCATAAAATTATAATTTAACGAAAATCCTAAATAAATAGCGGTTGGCCGCTATGGCTTCGTATAAAATGAGCGCTGCTATCCAGAGATTGTCAGTTTGGTGTAAGGGTAAGCATTCCTGACTGGCAATTGGGAGGTACCGGGGTTCGATTCCCGGGCTGGCAACTAATTTTTGGATGGTAGTTCTCATCGAATTCCCATCTAGCTGTTAACCCTGTGGTCAATGTCTGCAGTTGCAGAAGTCTTCGGGGTGATGTACAGCATTTATTTAGGATTTTCGTTAAATAATAATTATATATTAATTAGCATTTGAATAAATGCATTCTCTATTTAATTCCATCTGTATAAAGTAGTAAAGACAGCTGCAGAAGAGAGGAGGAGTTGAAGAAGAGAAGTAAATAATAAGAGAAGGAAGAGGAGAATAAGAAAAGGAGGAGGTTCGGAAGAAGATGAAGAAGAGAGATAGGAGAAGAAGAAGAAGACGGGAGTAGAAGAAGAAGGAGAAGAAGCAGAAGATGAAGATGAAGAAGAATAAGAAGCAGAAGAAGAAGACGGGTAATGAAGAGGAAGATGGGAGAAGAAGAAGAAGTAGCTTAAGAAAAAGGGAGAAGAAGAAGCAACAGAAGAAGATGAAGAAGAAGAAGGGGAAGCAGACAACAAGATGATGATGACAAGATCAGGATGAATATTTGTGAAGAAGTACTAGTGAATATAATAGAAACTGAAAGCGTTGGGACTGGGACTACCCTATCGGCTGGAATCGAAGAAATAGCGCGATTATGTATTCAAAATTATTCATGTATTCAGCAGTCAGCGACGGTTCGATAAACCTGTCTGCCTTGCTATATGGTCTGGTGTGCTGTGCTCTTATATTATATAGGTGACAAGTATATGGAGTTGAAGTTCTTCTTTTCGAAGATGTTTCTTGGTTAAATAATATAGAACTGACTGATCTAGTTTCTGAAGTAGATATGCGTTTAATATAGATTTGAAGCATCTACATTTGAAAATCTATTTTGTGAAAATACTGGAGGACTGAAAATTTTATTTATTTCTGTAGAATTTAAAGTGAGCTATAGTGAGGTCCACATTATAATGGCAGTGTACGATTGACAATACTGTTGCTGTCCTTTTCTATCATACAACAAAAGAGATACCACTATCTCTCTCTCGCTTTGCAATGTTGTCCATTTGCCAGAATATTCCATATTTACTTTTGACAGTGACTGTACAAAACTGAACAAACCATATTCTCAGCCGCCATTTTTTTCTTCATTCTATCAAAATACTTGGGTACACAAGTCGTATAATTGGTTTAAAATGTATGTTTGAAACAATAAAACATTTTTTAAACATTACCTTATGAGAAACACGAATTAAAATACCTGAAATGACATTTTAAAAGTTGATAACTAACCATCCTAGACTTGAGTCCATCCATGCTTAAGTTAGCCTACCCGTATAGGTTACATCTACTCGTACCGGTATAAATAATATTGAAAAGTTATTTCAGAATTAATCCATTGAAATTACTTATTTTTAAATAGGATTTCTATTTTTCTATTATTTTCAAAGGAAATTGGAATAGAATACCTACCAAATAACTCAATTTCTGTTGATTTGAAATTCAGATTGTTGTATCACAGCTTTTTAAATTAGCCGCCATTTCAGGTTTGTATAGAAATAAAAATCTGATCTCAGTAATGAAAGCAAATTTTTGAATCAAATTATGAAAAAAATATTTTCTTGATCAATTTGACATTAAATTGATTATTTTATCAAGGAAATGATAATTATTATTAGATTAAATTTAATGGGATGAATTGAGTAACAGTTGTGTACAGTCAGTGGCAAAATGGAGAGACTTGGCAACGTTTTTCTCCTATCTTTCTTCACTGCCTATAACGTGGACCTCACTATTGGTTAGAGGACTACATATTCACGTATAAAATTATTAATGCAGTTTAAATTTAAATCTTGAGACGATTGAATGAATATTCAAATCAACATTAGAATACATTTAGAATGAAACTATTGAATGGAGAATAGAAAAAGTTACATAGACAAGTACTAGATCATTTATTGACTGGACTAGAAATCCAGTTGTATAGGTCATGTTTGCCATAAAAACATGACGTGTATTACGCAAAGGTCAATACGAACACTTCCTACTCTAGTAGTTTCATTTACCTCTCTTTGTTGTTGGGTCATCATCTTCTTCTTCTTCTTCTTCTTCTTCTTCTTCTTCTTCTTCTTCTTCTTCACACCTGCAATCGTCGATTCTTTGTTTTAAAACTGTTCTCATGAATCATCATTGATTGACTTTTATGTTTTTCTATATTGACCGAAACCTACTTTTGAATCACCGATTGCGAAAATTGTTTTTGTTTTCTTTGTGCAATGATTTGTGCTTTGTTCAGCTGTATTTCAAGTGACACAAAAATTACTGAAATTGGCTGTATTCAAAGTGACCCAAATTTATAGACAAACAAATTTAGGTTCTAATAGATTATCAATTTCTATGAGTATTGATTTTGCAGGTAGGTTGCTGATAGAGCATTTTATTAGTGCTGTTGAAGAATGTAATGTAGGATTTCCTTTTTTGGAGGTCTACAGGTATCGGTTGTAAATGACTGAAAATAGATATTTAACTTTCTATTAATAATTCTGTTATATTAGGCTATAACGTCAAATAGAATTCTGTGTAGGTGATATTTTTAGTGTAACTAATGAATGAATGATCAATATAAAGGTGCGTACAGATATACGCGCCGCGAACATGAGCAATTCACTTTTAATCAGATGGCTATATCTTTATTTTTACAGAAACGGTAAGATACAGATATAGAAAGCTTGGCATCAGCTGATTAAAAGTGAATTGCTCATGTTCGCGGCGCGTAAATCTGTACGCACCTTTAGATTTAATTGCTGCTTATTTCAATTTCAATTTTATCTACAACACACAAAAAATACAATGAGAAAAAGCAATATCACAATAACAGTAACAATGCAAATAAAACATAAAAAATGAGACAATTTTGCTAAAATGATGTGATTTGCTGGAAGAAAGCGGGGGAAAATAACTTGCCAACTACGGTTTCCCATGTAATAGGCAGTACTATAGTGATATTAAAGTACTATACATAAAATCATAAAATTATTTTCAATTTCTTGTCAACAATATAGCTTTACTCTTCACAGAAATTACAATTTCTATCCTAATAAAATTGACTCACGTTCAAAGTTGAAAATCGTTCCCATCATATCAATTGTATATTATACTTTTTAATGTAGTTAATAAAAAAAAAGTTGATTACCTATCTTTATGAAGTAATCTGTGATTGTTCATTGATATGATCTCTAATTATTGTTTTTCTTTTCTTTTCAGGTAAGTTGATAAATCTCATTCTAACTTCACTCATCTAAATTCCAATAAGTGAGTATCTTTTTTTTATTGATTGATACAATAAGTACATCATCAAAATAATAGGGAGAGAAAAAATAAGGTAGCCTTGTGCTATTCCTCTCCCAAATTTAGATAAGGTTACACAAAGTTTGAAATAGGTCAAGTCTTGTAGTTGTTCACTTCACGACAATGTCAGTCCTTTATTATTTTCACGAAGAAGTTTTAAATTTAGATGCTTCAAAACCAAACATAGAACAGATATTTCAAATTATTATCACTAAAATAGGAAATATCTCAACCCAAATTATTCTTATTAACCATTTTAGTTGAAAATGTATGTGTTTAAAGCTCACTGCATTTGGGTGAACATGGATTTTCTGAGCTGATTGATTCATTTTTGTTAGCTATAGTTGGTTACAAAGTTGCAACAATCCCTATGTGATTTGAGTTGTATTTGAGGCGTATCTGCTACTATGGTAGTTATTTGGGTTAGTTCAGTTCAGGGGTGGAAAGTAGGATTGTTTACATTCAGCTTCCCTCCCTTATCACAAAACTCTCTTTCTAACTTTCCTACTCCCTCACTCTCTCTCTCTGCCTGTCTCTCTCCTTTTTTTCTCTCTTCTCCCATCCTTCTGTAGTGAGGTCCACGTTCTAATAGCAGTGTTTGTTTAGCAATGGTATTGCTATCCTTGTCTATCATTCAACACAGCAGATAACGCTATCTCTTTCTCGCTTTGCTCTGTTGCCAGATCGTGTTTCAATAATATAGAATTAATAATTAAAAAAATGTTTCATCTTAATTATGAAATTATTGAAAAATATAATTTCTTGCTTAATGAAATATACAGTAATTGATTATTTTAAACGAGAATGAACAGTTTATATTACATCAATAAACCTGTACCTGCTACCGTCTATAGAAGGCATTGACAAGATAGAGGATCGGCTAAGTTGTTCTATCTTTCTCCACTGCCATTATAACATGGAGCTCACTATATCTCTCGCTCTATTTTTCTCTCTTCCACTCTCTCTGACTTGTCTCTCTCTCCCACTATCTCTCATTCTTTCTGTCTCTCTCCTTTTTTCTTCGCTCTTCACTACTCTCAGGCAACTCTCTATCTTTCTCTCACACACATTCTATCTTCTTTTATTTCTCACTATCTCTCTCTCACTTTTACGGTTAAGTGCTGAACGGGGGGTATCCTTGATACCCTCTCTGAGAATGGACTTCTTAAGGTCCAAACTTCACCGTTTCATGTGAAAACATTACATTAGTGCCATAACTTTTGCATTTTTCATCATTTTTCTTGCTCAATATTTATTGTAGAACTCATCAGTTTAATAGGATTCACCATGTCATTTTACCGCTACTGGTACAGTATTTATTTTTAACGCTAGAACGTAAGTTGAATTATGTTTTGTTAAACACATGAATAAAGGAATCTGAATCTCTGGCTTTCCCTCACTCTAAATCTCACCGTATCTTTAAATCATTCCTTCTCTGTTTTTCTTCCATCACTCTCTCTCTTTTTCACTCTGTCTTCCTCTCTCTTTCGCTATGGCTCTTTCTCTCACTATTTCAATTTCCCTCTCTCTCTGCCTGTCACTCTCTTCTTTCTTCTCTCACTCTCTCTCTCTTACTCTCCCGTAGCGTTGTGTTGTGTCTTTCTCCCAATATTCCTCTTTCCCTCTCTCCCCCCCACTATCTCTCCCTCACTCTCTTCCTGTCTCCATTCTTCTCTCTCTCTCTCTCTCTTACGAAAACGAAATTAACGTTTTGGTAGAGAGTTAGTGGGGAGGATATTTTTAATATTCTTTCCGAAGAATGGACATTGATATGTCCAAAGCTCCGCCAATTTATGTAGATGCATAACAATATGATTATTATCTATAGTTATTATATTACAAACTGCTTTTTCATATCATATACAGTTCAATAATTATTTTCTTAGTCTATATTATGTAAATTCATCTATAATTTTGCTGTATTGTAAGCTATTGTATATAAGTGTATAAGCCAGTATATATTGTAATCTACATAAATAAAGTACTCAATCAATCAATCAATCAATCAATCTCTCTCTCTTTCTCAACAGTATCGAATGCTTTAGAAAAATCAAATAGGGTGAGGATGGTGCATTTTCTTTGGTCCATAGCTAACCTTATATCATCAGTGACACGAAGCAGAGCTGTCTCAGTGAATGGAATTTTCTAAAGCCTGATTGAAAGTTATGAAGTTACTATTGTTGTCTAGAAATTTTACAACTTGAGCATGAATGAGTCTTTCTAGCACTTTGGACAATGCAGGTAAATACTGATTGGTCTAAAATCCTCAACTTTATTGGGTGATGGAACTTTATTTAGAGGGCGAACCAGAGCAAACTTCCAGTTTTCAGGGAAGAAGGCATTTTCCCTGAAAACTGGAAGTTTGCTCTGGTTCGCCCTCTAAATAAAGTTCCATCACCCAATAAAGTTGAGGATTTTAGACCAATCAGTATTTTACCTGCATTGTCCAAAGTGCTAGAAAGACTCATTCATGCTCAAGTTGTAAAATTTCTAGACAACAATAGTAAGCTTCATAACTTTCAATCAGGCTTTAGAAAATTCCATTCAACTGAGACAGCTCTGCTTCGTGTCACTGATGATATAAGGTTAGCTATGGACCAAAGAAAATGCACCATCCTCACCCTATTTGATTTTTCTAAAGCATTCGATACTGTTGATCATACAGTCCTTCTGAATAAGTTGGCTATTCTTGGTTTCAGTCACAACTCGTTAGTTTGGTTTAAATCCTATCTATTAGGTAGGAAACAATGTGTATCTGTCGGTGACAAAAAGTCAACTTGGAAAACGTTATGCATGGAGTACCACAAGGTTCAATTTTAGGCCCTCTCCTCTTCACTTTGTATGCTAATGACCTTTCTTCCATTATCAAATTCTCCAGTTTCCATACTTATGCAGACGACCTTCAAATCTATTTAAGCTGTCCCATAACAAAAATTAATGAAACAGTTGGAATAATGAATCAGGATATCAATTCGATAGTGGAATGGACAAAGAAAAATGGCCTTAAGCTTAATCCCATCAAAACACAACCCATTATAATTGGATATTCTCGTCTTATAAACAATATTGACCTTGAATCGATTCACAAAATTAGTGTAGACGGTAATGACATTCCTTACTGTAGCTCAGTTAAAAATTAGGCATTATTATGAATAATACTCTTGACTGGTCAGAACAAGTGAACAAAACTTGTAAAAAGGTATTCTCAGCCATGCATGCATTGAAGAAAATGCACGATATCCTCCCTAGAAACATTAAATTATTTCAATCTCTCATCTTCCCACATTTAATGTATTGTAATTCTGTTCTTAACGATATGCAAGTCACTCTGAATGATAAACTACAGCGTTGCCAAAATTATTGTCTACGTTTCGTCTACTCTCTCCAACGCCATGATCATATCACCCCAGCCCACATTGCTAGTTCAACATTAAAGCTTCCCGATCAGAGGCTTTTTCGAATAGTCAAGCTTGTTAGAGATATCTTGATATACGGTAATCCGAACTATTTTAAAGATGATTTCAAATTTGTCTCTGAAGGTAGGAGGATAGATGCTTCACATACTAGAACCGGAGAAAGTACTTTAAGGATACCCAATCATCGAACTACTATTTTCACAAAATCCTTTTAGTCAGTGCCTGTCGTGCATGGAATGCACTTCCTGTTTCTATCAGGTCCATCGAGAGCCGAGCGAGCTTCATCCTAACTTTAAAAAAACATCTTTTGGAACAAATGACTGAAACTGTCCGGCCCTAGAACGATCACATGACACCATCCCCCACCCATCCCACAAATACAAACCTTTAAACCATGTTATAGAACGAATTGTATATATATATATATATATTATATAAACTCATGTTATTTCAATTATCCACTGCATATGCTGTATATTACTGAAAGTTGATAACCTGATCTACTTTCAGCCTACATCATTTATTAATCAATTATTGATCTTATCTACCTATATAATTATTTTACTCTATCAATTTTCTGTTTTTTTCTCTTTAATATTCATATTGATTAAAACTTTACAATATTTCCATTAATAAATAATCCTTAGTTTAAATAACGAAATTAACGTTTTGGTAGAGAGTTAGTGGGGAGGATATTTTTAATATTCTTTCCGAAGAATGGACATTGATATGTCCAAAGCTCCGCCAATTTATGTAGATGCATAACAATACGATTATTATCTATAGTTATTATATTACAAACTGCTTTTTCATATCATATACAGTTCAATAATTATTTTCTTAGTCTATATTATGTAAATTCATCTATAATTTTGCTGTATTGTAAGCTATTGTATATAAGTGTATAAGCCAGTATATATTGTAATCTACATAAATAAAGTACTCAATCAATCAATCAATCAATCTTTTCACCCACCCCTAGCGGTGTGTCGTGTCTGGGTGCATTTCAACCCTCCAACGAGCCAAACAATCATTCCCAATTTTAATTCCAAGTCTGGCCGCTAGGGTTCAACAACCCCTCCCCTCACTCACACACCCACACTCTCACACACACACACATTCTCTCTTCTCTTATTATATTTCTCACTATCTCTCTGTTTTTTCCTCACTCTAGATCTCTCCATGTATCTCACACACTCTTTCTCTGTTTTTCTTCCATCATTCTCATTCTCTCTCACTTACTCACTCGTTCTACCTCTCTCACTCAACCCTCTCGATCTCTCTCACTCAACCCTCTCTCTCTCTCTGTTTTCCTTCCATCTTTCTCTCTCACCCACTCACTCACTCGCTCTACCTCTCTCACTCAACCCTCTCTCTCTATCTCACTCTCTCTCCCAATTTCAACCCCACCCCCTTGAACCTTGTCCCATGAAGCAATGTGATGAAAGTTGGGTGCTCTGTTCTATGGTATGGATTATGGTGGGGTGCAGTTTTATTGCTACAGTTGATGAAATATGATGAATTCTGGATGGGGATTTGTTGGATTTGGGTTCTCTAATTTCAGGAGTCTGTAGCCTTCTGTATCAATATACACTTTCAAACTAATGGCGGGCTTATATTGTGTTCAGTCATATTATCACAATTGTGCCTATTCAATCTTTCGATTTTTCATGAATCACAACTTGATTTTCCAGTCCTGTTTGTAATGTGATAATATGGCCGAACAAAATATAATTATTATAGGACTGTGACAAAGTTGAAATTAATTGTCCTCGAATTTAGTGGCCAACGATTTATTTTGTAGTGTAATTATGTTCATCTATTATCGATGGAATTGTTATATTTTATTTCAAATCTAACTAAAACTTGAAGAAAAATATTATTGTTTACACAGAACATTTGTATGTGAGTCGTTACTTGAAAATATTGTATTATACTTTCATTGTAGAGATATTTATTCATTATACATAGTTCCAATGATACACAATAATTCATAGAAAACAAACCAACAGGCACAGCCCAAAACTACTGTCTCTCCCCGGAATTTGACTCACATTTTTGATGGATGGTGAAGACTTTTTTGTAGGTTAGTTTGACTTTGGGAGTGATATGGGGATTTCGATATTTGATTGTGAATAGAACTAATGAAAGTTTTCTTAACCACTCATTGATTTGAAAAGCGTTGAATTTGTTTCGTTTGTTACCAATTAGCAAAATTCTTTTAAATGTATCATGGAGAAACAGAATTTTATGAATCCATATTTGATGTCTGACTAACTTACGTAGGCGAAAGGCTGTCATTGGTCGAGACGAAACACATTTATTAGACTATAGGCGGAGCATTCGTACCAAGAACTCTTACCCCTCACTTAGCGTTGTTTGTCTAGGCCAATCACAGCCTTTCTTCGTCAGTCAATGGGAGAGCATTTTTGTAAGAAGGCTCCCCCCACCCACAATAGGCGTGGCTTGTCTCAGCCTTCTAGCTTAGTAGTCAACTACTGACCAAATGGATTGTTATTGTGGTATTGTACATGATAATAATGATTGACAAAAATTTTGATGAATAAGCTTTGATAATTCAAACATGATGATTGATAAAAGGACAAAAATTGTCAAATTTATAAAGGGGCAACGGCTTAGGTGGTTTGGACATATCTATAGAATGAATGAGAACAGAATGCACAAAATAATATTTATAAGGAAAGGCCACATTCCAGGAGGAAGAGAGGAAGACCAAGAATGAGGTGAGAGGATGAATTAAGAGACGATCTCCAATCTCCAAAAAATTGGATGTAGAAAATGGAAGGGAATGACAGAGAACCGAGAAGAATGGAGAGCTGTAGTGGAGGCGGCCAAAGCTCATATGGGCTGTAGTGATTGAAAAAAATGATGATTTTGATGAATAAACTTCAATCTCATCTGATTTGTGAAGACTTTTCGTAGGTCTGTTTGTTTTTTAGGTATTTTAACATTTGTGACTTGGATATTGGTTTTAATAGTATTGTTTCTCTACTCTTATTACAATGCCATTCATTCAAACTTAATGAAAGTAGTATCAAAATTGGAAAAATTGAACATGAACGTAAAAGGTGAGACAGAGAACATAAATTGAAATGATTGATAGAGCAAAAGTTTTGGTTTACTGATTGGAAAGAGTCCGAAATGTTGTGGTGTAGGAGACGGAGTGAGTGGGGGATTGTTATGACTTGTTGGTGCAAGATTGATCGATTGAGTAATTTACAGTATTTATGTAGATTACAATATATTATACTGGCTTATACACTTATATACAATAGCTTACAATACAGCAAAATTATAACTAAATTTACATAATATAGACTAAGAAAATAATTATTGAACTGTATATGATATGAAAAAACAATTTGTAATATAAAAACTATAGATAATTATATTGTTATGCATCTACATAAATTGGCGGAGCTTTGGACATATCAATGTTCATTCTTCGGAAAGAATATTAAACATATCCTCCCCACTAAATCTCTACAAAATCTACTAACTCTCTCTACCAAAAGAGAGAGAGATTGAGAGATTAGATTAGATTCCTTTATTTATGTATGTTACAATATTTACTGGCTTATACACTAATTTACATTAAATGACGGTAATGCTAATTATTTAAATAATTTTACAAAGTATAAATAATTGATCAATGAGAATAAAGTTTGAATGCAATTAAAATAACGATAATATAATAATGTAATGTAACTTCATAAATCGGTGGTATTTCAACAAATAATTGTCGATTCTCTTAGAAGGATATAAAATATCATTCCCATTAACACACGACCGGGTCAAGAGAGAGAGAGAGATACTGAGTGAAAGAGAGGGCGAGTGAGGGAGAGAGAGAAAAACAGAGAGAGATCGAGTGTGAAGGAAGAAAGACAGAGAAAGCGAGAGAGTGTGTGAGTGAAAGACAGGAGGAGAGATTGTGTAAGAGAGGGACTGACTGAAGAGATGGTGAGAGATAATGAGAAGAGAGAGTGAGAGTGCGAGAGAGAAGGTGAGTGAGGGAGAGAGAGAAAAACAGAGAGAGATTAGTGTGAGGGAAGAAAGACAGAGATAGCGTGAGAGTGAGTGAGTGAAAGACAGGAGGAGAGATTGTGTAAGAGAGCGACAGACAGAAGAGATGGTGAGAAATAATGAGAAGAGAGAGAGAGGGAATGAGAGAGTGAGAGAGTAGTGCCTGACTGGCGTGAGTTAGTAAGGAGGTAGGAAAAACTTTTTTCCACCAAAACTGAGGCAGCCAAATTTATTGGGCCACCTTTCAACCTCCCTCTCCTCAAACCCTCCTACTCCTCCCCCTCAACCAACATCTCCTCCTCATCCTCCTGAAACCTCCTCCTACTACTCCTCCACGATCTGTACCTCCTTCTCCTTCTGCTCCTACCCCTAGTCCTTATATATCCTGTTTTTGTGCCTTCTACCCTTCCTTGCACAGCCCTTGGAAGGCAGACTCTGCTATGCTCTGCCTCCCTTCAGACCCTTTTAAGCCCGCAGTACTGATGACGGCTGAGGGCTGAGGGTTTTCAGAGGTCCCAGGGCTTGTGCTCGAACCCCTGGCAATGGGTCTGAGGTTTTCTGTTCTAGTTTGTCGTTCGTTTTTGTTGTTACTCTCCTTGCAGTTGGTCTATTCTATTACTATTTTCTACTCTCTCTTTCTGAGATTAGGTATGAGATTCTCTCTTGTAAGGCTTGTTATAGTTTAGATGAATTTTTTAATGATAGCACTTGACTTCCATGTTGCTATTATATGAAAAATGTTTTTTCTAAAATTGAAATTTATTCACAACACTGACATGTTTTACAAATATTTTTTGAATGCAATTATTATACAAAGAAACATAAAAAGTATCATGATGGAAAAAATTAAAGATCTTGAGTAGCTTAACAGCTGTGGTTGAAGTTATTCACTATTGTTATTGTACATAATAATATGAACGAGACAGCCACTTAATTTTGATAACTAAAAAAAGAATAAAAAAATCTGGTGTGGCGCACTCACACAACTTTCCTTGCCGTTATGAAAATTGATCACCTGACGCTAGTGTTCACGTGCATCTCAAGTCTACTTATAAACAAAGATCTGAGCCAGCTGGTGACAGGACAATAACGCTGAAGACATACGAGGTCTGCTATCTCTTCATAGTGAATCATTTAATAGAATCAACAGTTGCCAACAGTTGATTCTATATCAACGGTTACCAACAGTTTGCAATTGGATAATCACATTTTCTCGAATTTCGAGCTTATTTTCAATTTTAGGTGAAAATGTTACTGAACATTCATTAATTGTAGAGATTTTCATGCTCAATCTTTCCCACCTGAATTTTTTTGTTTAAATTGTATCTGAAGCCTGATAATTGGGAATCTAAAATCAAACTTTGCGTAGATGGGGCGGAGCTCTTGGAATTTTTACAGATATGGGACTTGTGGCAGTTGATAGAGCTTATCAATGACTATTTTAGGTATGAATTTGATCAAAATCGTTGGAGCCGTTTCCGAGAAAATCACGAAAAACCCTGTTTTTGACAACATTTTCGCCATTTTAGCCGCCATCTTGAATTGCATTTGATCGAAATTGTTCGTGTCGGATCCTTATAGTGAAAGGACCTTAAGTTCCAAATTTCAAGTCATTCCGTTAATTGGGAGATGAGATATCGTGTACACAGACGCACATACACACACACACACACACACAACACACACCACACACACACACACACACACACCACACACACACACACACACACACCACACACACACAATACAGACCAATACCCAAAAACCAGTTTTTTGGACTCAGGGGACCTTGAAACGTATAGAAATTTAGAAACTGGGGTACCTTAATTTTTTTCGGAAAGCAATACTTTCCTTACCCATGGTAATAGGGCATGGAAAGTAAAAATAAAAACGAAATAATAATAAACCCTGAAAAAACAAATAAAATATAATTCCTCAAAATACCTAAACATCTATACAGTAAATGTATAAAATAAAAAGAATAAATAAATTAACCCCTATCATCAGTAAAATTTTCAACAATTGAAGTCTAAAAACAGTCAAATTGAGCATCAGTAAAGTGACAAATAAAGGCAAAAGTTAAATTTAGTACAAAATTGTCCAAAATACCACAAGCAAATACTGAGGGAAAAATAATATTAATTCAATAAAACCGATTTTCGAGGGGGAAAATGAAGAAAGTCTAAGTAAAATCAAAAATAGTGAAAAGCGTCTTGAAATGATGGGAAAAAAGAGCAACGAGAAATGTATGATAGTCTAAAGGATTAGTTGTCCTCTAGAATATTTCCTCCTCAATATCAATCCTCAATTATCCACTCCTCAATTCCTGCTCCCGCTCAAATTTTCTATGAATTTAGTCAGCCTCTGAGAGACGTAAATAAATTGTCTTCTATTCTCATTTAAGTCTATTCTATTTTGCTGAAATATGTCTCTAGTAGGGCGTAAGTTCAAGTTGGAAATGGTTACACGCCTATAATTAAATCTATTCCTATCACCATAGTTATTTGATAATATTTTTTTAAATCATAGTACGTACATTGTTATTCTGTCATTTATTTTGATGTTCTGGACCTGTTATGTTGTTTTTGAAATGAATTTCAATTTGAATTTAACTCCTATTTAGCTTGTTGTTTTCCGTGCGTTTTCTCTCTGTTGCTCATATTTTGTGCTCCTTTCGTGCATTCATTTTATTTCAATTCAGTCCATTTAACAATATTTAGCTCATTTATTAATAGGCATTTATTCTTTTCGAACCAGTCTCTTCCTCTACCTGGGAATAAGTAACTTTCAAACGTGTAGGCCTATCGCACTATAGTCATGATGTGAGCATCATCATCAACAAATAATACGGTTTTTTCAAACAAAAGAAAATGTGATGAGTTTTCAACAGAGTTGATTATTATGATCAAGCTGTAGACTAAAAATCAGATTTGTATAGTGAGGTCCACGTTATAATGACAGTGGATAAAGATAGAAGAATAGCAATGCCGATTCTCTGCATTAATTAATCATATTTCTACACTGTCAAAAACATAATTGGCACCGCTGTGGACCTAGAAAAGGATAGTACCACTGGCTTTGTCGAATGATAGACAAGGATAGCAAAACAAAAGTTGATCAAATACTGTCATTATAACGTGGACCTCACTATATAATTGAAAATCAGATTTATAAATTGAACAAATTCGAAGGAAAAATCTCCAGTAAAAGGGACCTGATAAGTTGATGAGAGAATTAACTAGGCTAGTTCAAGCAAGGTTTGGATTCATAAGGCTAGACATAAATCTCAGCCAATGAAAAAAGGTGTTATTCAATTCTAATGATTTTTCAACATTTATATCAAAAGAGGAGCTTGTAAGTTAAAAAGTGAGTTAAAATTACTTTGTTACAGGTATTGTTTGACACAAATCTGTGTATGGGTGAATTTCAGGAACAAAGCTATTGTAAGTTCTCCGGCAAAAGGGACTTGATAAGTTGGAGAAGAGTAGAAATGAGAGTAAAAAAAGAGTAAATGAGAGTAAAAAAGAGTAAACTAGTATGTTGGCTTGGCGAAGGCCAGCGACTGTTGAGAAGGCAGAAGAGCACCAAAGCCAGACATCGGTCATCAAACCCGCAAAACAGCCTTCTTACTTCTCCTCCTCCACCACCTCCTTTCCCTTCACCTCCTCCTCTTCTTCCTCCTCCTCCTACTCCACCTTTACCAACTCGTCCTCCTCTTCCTCCACATCCTCCTCCTCATAGTCCTCCAACACCTCCTGCTCCTCCCCCTCTTTCTCCTTCTGTCCCTCCTCCTCATTATCATCCTCCTCCTTCTCCTCCTCCTCCATAATAATAATCAAGAATACTGCTTATCAAATGAAGAGTGAATAAGTATATCTATATCATTACTATAGAGTAAATAACATAATTATAATCAATTAAAAATCTTCCATGTTTTTGAGTATTTTTGAGAATTGACCTCGCACTTTTTCAATTCGAGGGTGCTGAATCCGAATCTGAAATCGTGAATTCTCTATCTTCGATTTGAAGCGATTTAGGTTTTGATGGATAGGATGATCATAATCGTTTCCTAGAAAAATTGCTGCAAACCTGACTGATATTGATCGAAAAAAGCACAAACCTTCAAACCTGAGAAATTTGCAACGATCTCCCGTCTACAGGAACCAAGCCAAGTTTGCGCAAATATCGTTGTCGTGTAGACCCGGCATTACAAGGATATTCTGAGTAATTATTGTTGAACGAAAATCTCAATTAAATGATGTAAATCACCCCGAAGACTTCTGCTACTGCAAATATTGACAACAGGGTGAACAGCTAGATGGAAATTCAATGAGCGCTACTATTCAAAAATTATTTGTCAGCCCGTGAATTTTCATCTAGCTGTTCACCCTGTTGTCAATATTTGCAGTAGCAGAAGTCTTCGGGGTGATTTACAGCATTCAATTTAGATTTTCGTTTAACAATAATTATTAATTCATTAGCATTTGAATAAAATGCAATTTCTCAGTAATTTCCATCTGTAGATGCTCTGAGTATTAAACAGTTCTCTATGATAATTGATGAAGGATGTGACTATTGATACAGATATTGAAATGATATTTCCATCAAGGATATTGACAAGAATATTCTCAATTTTCAGTAGGATATTGGGGAAAAGAAGTTACAATAATGGGAAGTGATGAAAGGAAGCCATAATTTTCGCATGGAAGAAGAAATTATTTTCAGATTGTAGATTGTTTACATTTTCTGAATTATTTCTTTTTTCCATTTTCTTGTTCACTTGCCTCGCTAGTTTCTCTTTCATATTAATTGACCGAGCGAAATGAGGTCTAAGATTCAAGTCGACGGTTTGGCATTTCTCTTAATGTTTAAATTTTTATATGTTGCGCATTTACGGCGAAACGCAGTAATAGATTTTCATGAAATGTGACAGATATGTTCTTTTTTAAATTGCGCGTAGACGTATATACAAGGTTTTTGGAAATTTTGCATTTCAAGGATAATATAAAAGGAGAAAGGAGCCTCCTTCATACGCCAATATTGGAGTAAAAATCAGACTATAGAATTATTCATCATAAATCAGCTGACAAGTGATTACACAGATGTGTGGAGAAGCCAGTCTATTGTTGTATTTCCATAAGGTCTATAGTTTCAATCAGGTAATAATTGTGGATGAGAATACTGCGTGAGGTCTACTGTTCACAGAACTACTAGTCTAAGATAATTGATAATATCATGAAGGATATTGAGAAAAAGAAGTTACAGTAATGGGAAGTGATGAAAGGAAGCCATAATTTTCGCATGGAAGAAGAATTTTTTCTCAGATTGTATAGATAGTAAACAGGAAGGGCTTATTGGCGAGTTATAAGCGAACCTGGATTCGCATTGCTGGAGTCAATGACTTGCCAACGTTTTTCCAGTTCCAGTGTCCAGGTCTTCTCCAGGCTTCTTGTTTCTCCAGTTCTTCCACCTTCCTACATCTTCTTACTTTTTAACTACATTCGCCTCCTCTTGGTAGTTTTTTTCTGTCGTTTACATTATCTCAGTTATTTTCATCAACTTTAAAATGTTTTCACATCTTTCCCCGTTCCTTCTCATACTTCTAAATTTGTCTGTAGCTTGTTATTTCCTTGTGTTCATTATTTCCCTCAACTTTGAAATGTTGTATTATTTCTCCCTTTTTCTTCTCATCCTCGTACATTTGTCTGTAGCTTGTTATTTCCTTGTGTTCATTATTTTCCCTCAACTTTGAAATGTTGTATTATTTCTCCCTTTTTCTTCTAATCCTCATACATTTGTCTTTAGCTTGTTATTTCCCCTTTTTACATGATATTCTCAATTCCTTCTCACTTATTTTCATTTTATTTCTCCTTTTTTTTGTCTTTCTAGTTTCTTTCTTCTCCAAATTCTATCAGTTCTTCTCTCTTTGTCTTCATATTCTCTAGCATTTCTCTTACATTCGTCCCTCGTTAGCTTTTCTTCGCTACATCCTCTTAGTTATTTTTCCTTCATTCTCAATTTCCCTCTAGTTTTTTATTTTTCCTCTGTTTTGTTATTCGTTCGGTTCTTTTTTGCCTACATTTTCAAGCATATTATCTGCCTTCTACTTCAACTTGACTTTTGATGACTTATCTGACTTTCTTTCTCCTTCTTTCTTCCTCCAATTTTTCAACTCTCCCCTATTTTGTCTCTCGTTAGTTACTTTCTTGACTAAATCCTTGAATTTTTCCCGTCTTCTATCATCCTCCTGTTCCACCTCAGGATATTTTTCCTCCTTCATGAACGTTGTACTGATTGCCATCTCTCTTACTCTCTCTATCTCCATGATTAAAGAAATCTAATCTAATCTCTCTCTAATTCTCTTTTACCGCTATTTATGTAGTCACATTACAATGCTATATAGTATCGTTATCTAAAAAAATTAATTCAATCTTCATTGTGATTGATAACTATTCATTTTTTGTAAAATTCGTTGAGAAATTAGCTATAATCTCAGCATTTATTTTACGCTAATGTACCAACCACAATATATTGTAATTTGTAACTTACATGAATAAACAATTCTAATCTAATCTCTCTCTCTCTCTCGCTCTCCCTGTTCATTGCACTATTGGTCGTCTTCTTTTTTGGTTTTGCCTCGTGTTTCTAGAGCGGATCCAGAGAGTAGTTAGTTGAGGTCGTCTCGGTCTATTAGTTTGGAACAAAGGAGACTGCGTTGGTGAAGAGGAGAAGATGGTGAAGTTGAAGAAGAAGAAGAAGAAGAGAAGAAGAAGAAGAAGAAGAAGAAGAAGAAGAAGAAGAAGAGAAGAAGAAGAAGAAGAGGAGGAAGTAATAGTAGAAGAAGAAGAAGAAGAAAAATGATGATATAAAGAAGTGGGAGGAAGAAGTGGTAGAAGTAGATGATGATTGAGAAGAATATATTATAAAGAGGTAGGAAAGATTATAAGATGAGGCAGAAGAATATATTATAAAGAGGTAGGAAAGATTATAAGATGAGGCAGAAGAATATAATATAGAGTACGGGGAAGAAAAAAACGATAATTACAACTACTGTATAACTATAATACAGTAGCCGACTATTGAATTACTATGTGATAAACAATCATGGTTCTGTATTTTATTACTTGCAGAATAGAACTAGTAGTTCTGTGAACAGTAGACCTCACGCAGTATTCTAATCCACAAGTACCTGATTGAAACTGTAAACCTTATGGAAATACAGTAACAGACTGGCTTCTCTACACATCTGTGTAATCACTTGTCAACTGATTTATGATGAATAATTATAATAGTCTGATTTTTACTCTTATATTGGCGTATGAAGGAGGCTCCTTTTTCCTTTTATATTATCCTTGAAACGCAAAATTTCAAAAAATCTTGTATATACGTCGACGCGCAATTAAAAAAGGAACTTATCTGTCAAATTCCATGAAAATCTATTACCGCGTTTCGCCGTAAATGCGCAACATATAAACATTTAAACATTAAGAGAAATGCCAAACCGTCGACTTTAATCTTAGACCTCACTCCGCTCGGTCAATTATTGCTGTTCTACAGTAGACTCAATATTTGTTTGGTGTTCTTTGTATCTGTACAACATAGTCTGGTATCATTCATGATCTTGTTGAATTGTAACTTGAAAATTAAAGTTTTTTTTCTTCCAGAAATTTCTAGAGTAACATATATTATTAGGCCTGCTCTCTTCTAGTAGGGAAGACTGTATTTATAAAGCCATTATAGAGCTGTATCTTTCATATACTTCCAGAAATTGAATGGTATTGTCCCATGTATATCTACTGTACTTTTCACGTGTACTAAACCATCATTAAACTGTTCAAAGTTCTCCAATCCACATTACGTGCAACACTGAACGTAACGTGCACAAAGAACAGATTAGGCCTTTCCCATTCTCTGTCATTCACTCTCTCTGTCTCTCGTTGTTTTTCTTTTCACCATTTCCCATTGTTTCTCTCTCTTTCTCTCTAGGGTTGTGTGGCAGAGAGGACCAGGAGTCCTAACTCCGTCCTAATAAAGGCATATAATCAATCTCTCTTGTTGCTCTCTCACTCTGTCTCTTACTTTCTGGTTGTTTCTCTTTCTCCCTCTCTCATAGTTCTCTCTCTCTCTTTCTCGTTGTTCTCCCACTCTCTCACATACACTCTCTCTCGTTTTTCTCTTTTTCTCTTGTTTTTTTCTCTCATTCCCTCTCTCGTTGTTTCTCTCACTCTCTCTCTCTCTCTCAGGCCACCCTCTACAAACACAGGTGTTCATCGTGGATGGGAGGCGAGCTATGGTGCATGCGTATGCGAGAGTCACCTTTGTACGTCTGGAACGCACCTGCCAGCTGATAGTAGGTCTGTACTTTGGAGAGAAGAAAGAGAGGAAAAGGAAAATGAGAGATAGAAGAATAAGGAAAAAATGGAAGAAGATAAGTAGTTCCTGCTGCTGCTGATGATGATGATGAAGAGAAGGAGGGTGATGAAGAAGGAAAGAAGAGTTAGAAGATAAGTAGTTGTTGATGATAATGATAATGATAGAGAAGAATATAAAAAATGAGGAGGAGAAGAAGAATAAGTTAGAGGACACCAACTCGCATAGGGCACAGTTCAGTTGTATACCTGGGTTTATTTTTTGTGGTCTATAGGGTCCCAAACATGGTCAAAATATCCTCTATCTTCAGCAAAAGATGCTTCAAAAACTGTTGTTCAGTCCTTCACAGATTTTGGTTTGAAAGATCTTCTTCCTCCCCTTACATGAAGTTCTTCTACACACACATCGATTTTTGCCGTCTTTATAAATTCTATTAGATTGAACGGAACTTGGCAAACTTCATCATCTCTTTAATCCAATAGAATTTATAAGGACGGCAAAAAATCGTCCTTGATTGACGGCAAAAAATCGTCCTTGATTGACGGCAAAAAATCGTCCTTGATTGACGGCAAAAAATCGTCCTTGATTGACGGCAAAAAATCGTCCTTGATTGACGGCAAAAAATCATTTCTCTTGATGGTAGAGTTGGATGTCATTGGGAGCATTATATTTCATGTAACCCGTGCTTTCTTTATAATATTATTAGATTCATAATTATATTTTATTCAGCGTATGGGAAATATACAACAAATATAGCTCATGAGTCTCAAATGCCTAGATATACACTGTATATTTCCAAATTCTTCAAGATGTTGTGTAGTTTTTGGTCAGGAGAACATAAGTTTGTCTGACCGCCATCATTTGCTAGTCCATTTAGCGTTATACCCAATGTGCACCATGGAGGCGAACTAGCATTACACATATTTAAGTTGAAAATCTGCTGGAACAATTTTAGTCATTATAGTCATGTACTGAATAAACATGAATACTATAGTGAGGTCCACATTATAATGGCAGTGTAGGATTGACAATACTGTTGTTGTCCTTTTCTATCATACAACAAAACAGATAGCACTATCTCTCTCTCTCGCTTTGCAATGTTGTCTATTTGCCAGAATATTTTATATTTACTTTTGACAGTGACTGTACAAAACTGAACAAACAATTCTCAGCCGCCATTTTTTTCTTCAATCTATCAAAATACTTGAGTACACAAGTCGTATAATTGATTTGAAATGTATTTTTGAAACAATGAAATAATTTTCAAACATTACCGTATGAGAAACACAAATTAAAATACCTGAAATGACATTTTAAAAGTTTATAACCATCCTAGACTTCATCCATGCTTCAGTTAGCCTACCCGTGTAGGTTAGACCCACTTGTACCGGTATTAATAATATTGAGAAGTTATTTCAGAATTAATCCATTGAAATTACTCATTTTTAAATATGATTTCTATTTTTTAAAAAAGAAATTCGGATAGAATACATACCAAATAACTCAATCTCTGTTGTTTTGAAATTCAGATTGTTGTATCACAGCTTTTTAAATTAGCCGCCATTTCAGGTTTGTATAAAAATAAAAATCTGATCTCAGTTATGAAAGCAAATTTTTGAATCAAATTATGAAAAAAAAAATATTTTCTTGATTAATTTGAAATTAAATTCATTATTTTATCAAGGAAATGATACTTATTATTAGATTAAATTTAATGGGATGAATTCAGTAACAGCTGTGTATAGTCAGTGGCAAAATGGAGACTTGGCAACGTTTTTCTCCTATCTTTCTTCACTGCCATTATAACGTGAACCTCACTATAAACGTTTTCAATCTTTAGTTCTCTAGTCTCTAAAGAGTTCTCCAATCTAAGCAGAGTTACCAAGAAAGGAAAAATGAGAGAATATCAACAAGAGACAAAAGATGGAAGAAAGTAGGAAAGAGAATAGAACGACTCGACTAGCACAATATAATCTAGAATCAAGATAGCAGCGCGAGTCGCGACTCGAAATGAGGTCAGTTCACTTTTCCTTTTTCCATGGCGTTGCTATATCTATGTAGCGTGCATATTGTCATCGTTGTGCTACCTATATATAGGTCATTGTGTTCAAGTGGTGTGTTGTCTCACAATCATCTCGAGTTCCAAAACGGTTGACGAAAATGTCTTGTCGAGAAAAGTCGTGGTCAAAAAATGTCGTTGACGAAAATGTCTTTGTTGAGAAATGTCGTTGTCGAGAAAAGGCGTTGACGAAACTGTCGTTGTCGAGAAAAGTCGTTGAGGAAAATGTAGTTGTCGAAAAACGTTGTTGACAAAAATAACGTTGTCGAGAAAAGTCGTTGACGAAACTGTCGTTATCGAGGAAAGTCGTTGAGGAAAATGTAGTTGTCGAAAAACGTCGTTGACAAAAATGTTGTTGTAGATAAACGTCGTTGACGATAATGTCGTTGTCCAGAAAAGCCTTTGACAAAAATGTTGTTGAAAAAGTCGTTGAATGTTCCAGTGTTTTGAAGTTGAAGTTTAGATATTGGATTGCAGCTGAGCAAAATTTTTTTTTTTTTTTTTTTATTTTTTTTTTTTTTTTAACATCTTTATTGCCCATAAAAACAAAATACAAAATAAAAAACTTACAAAAGAAATATTCTAGATTATATTAATATATTATGCTATTTTACATATAAATTAAAATTACATGGCACCACCCAGCAAGGGCAAAACCCTGACCGCTGAGTGAGAGTATCAGCTGTTAGACAATATAAAAAATTTATTTACTAATAATCAAAGCTACAAAAAAATCGAAGTTAACAATAAATTACTAGTCTAGTAATTATAATATTGACTGATGTCGAAGAAAAAATTTTGTATCACCCACTTATTTATCTGTTCCATCCTCTGTCTACCCCTATTAGAAAGATATTCTGACAATGCATTTGGCATTATATTTATTATTTTTGAGCTAAGATACCCCAATTGTCTTCTCACTTTTGTCAAATTTGAATAGTTAATATTATAAATGTTATGAGATGTAACTCTCAGGTTATACATAGAAACGTTATTATTCACTGTAAATTCCTCCTTCCTCATCCATGCATAATAGAGAAGTTTCTTTATATAAATTGACGTACTGTCATCACTTTAATTCGGCAAATGTTTCACTACTAGAAAAAGCCTTGGCTTATTAAGAATTGCTTTTATTATCATTTTTTGAAATGTAAAAATTTTATTCATGAAAACATCATACGCTCCTCCCCATACCACTAACCCATATTGCAGCACTGATGAACATAGGCAAAGTAAAGGACCCTAAGTAATTTAATGTCTAATATTTTACGGACTTTATAAAAGATAAAGGAAATAAATTTTAAGCGTTTACAAATATATTCTATATGAGGCTCCCACTTAAGGTTACAATCAACCATGATGCCCAGATACTTTATAGATTTTTCTTTTTAGTTTAGGGCATGCACAATCCTTCCATTTTTCAAAATCACAATTTGTATGTATTTTTAAATTCATAGCATCATTTGGTTGACCAACTATTGTAGGAGAAAATGTAATATATTTAGTTTTTGATGTATTATACTCAATGTATTAATATCAAGCCATTGTTTAACCATGGATATTACTCTTTCTGCTCTCGAGTACGTCTCTAACCATGAGCGGTCCTTAACTATTACAGCCGTATCGTCAGCAAAGGAAATTATTTTCGAACTATCAATATTTAGTTTAAAGATGTCGTTGATATAGAGTAAAAATAAAATCGGGGACAAGACGGTACCTTGTGGTAATCCAAAGTCGTTAAGTTTTATAGTTAAGTTTTAAAATTAGACTGAAAGATGAAACAACAAATTAGTGGAAGTTTGGAATAATATTATGATAACATATTATTATACTTAGAATTATAATTATAAATATATATTTTCACTGTACCGGTCACTGACTCTGATACTGATATGTGGCAATCTGCCTTTTCTCATCACTTGCAAGTGTTCAGGTTCTTATGTGGCGTTTACACGACGCCAGTAGAAAGCCTAGTTGACTGGAACAGCCAATTATATCATTGTAGAAACTACTAGTAGTTCTGTGAACAGTAGACCTCGCGCAGTTATAAACCGAAGCCTCCTTTTATACTGTCCATCAGAGTAAATCCTTTCTGTATGTCGTGTCGGCGAGATATCAGTGTGTAAACGGATAATGGCTGTTGGGGTTGGTGTATCAAAAATGCTAACATCAAAAGCTAATCTCCTTCAAGACATACTGGAAACAGGACAGCCCGAGTTTAAAGCAGAGAAAGTTCGAGAGACAATAGTCAATACTATGTTATTTTAGTTATTAATTGCATGCGTTATTGCACGCAATCAATAGTTCATTTAATAATGCATAAACATTACATTCAATGAGGAATGCAATTTATAGTCTACACAGCAGCTGATTTTTTACCAATTTACATTGAGATATATTGAATTGCATGCGTCATGTCATGCAATTTATAATCAACTCGACAGCTGACAGCCGATTTGTTATGAATAATTCTATAGTCTTACCGCGTTTCGCCGTAAATGCGCAACATATAAACATATAAACATTCAAACATTTAAACGTTAAGAGAAATGACAAACCGTCGACTTGAATCTTAGACCTCACTTCGTTCGGTCAATTATCCTTGAAATGCAAAATTTCCAAAAACCTTGTATATACGTCGACGCGCAATTCAAAAAGGAACATACCTGTCAAATTTCATGAAAATTACCGCGTTTCGCCGTAAATGCGCAACATATAAACATATAAACATTTAAACATTTAAACATTAAGAGAAATGACAAACCGTCGACTTGAATCTTAGACCTCACTTCGTTCGGTCAATTATCCTTGAAATGCAAAATTTCCAAAAACCTTGTATATACGTCGACGCGCAATTTAAAAAGGAACATACCTGTCAAATTTCATGAAAATCTATTACCGCGTTCGCCGTAAATGCGCAACATATAAACATATAAACATTTAAACATTTAAACATTCAAACATTAAGAGAAATGACAAACCGTCGACTTGAATCTTAGACCTCACTTCGTTCGGTCAATTATCCTTGAAATGCAAAATTTCCAAAAACCCTGTATATACGTCGACGCGCAATCATTTAAAAAGGAACATACCTGTCAAATTTCATGAAAATCTATTACCGCGTTTCGCCGTAAATGCGCAACATATAAACATTCAAACATTTAAACATTAAGAGAAATGCGAAACCGTCGACTTGAATCTTAGACCTCACTTCGCTCGGTCAATGAAGAAGAAGAAGAAGAAGGTGGCGAAGAATGATGTTGAAGAAGAAGATGATGAAGAAGAAGAAGAAGAAGAAGAAGAAGAAGAAAGAAGAAGAAGAAGAAGAAGATGATGAAGAAGAAGAAGAAGAAGATGATGAAGAAGAAAGAAGAAGAAGAAGAATGATGTAGGAGAAGAAGAAGAACAAGAATAAAAAGAAAGAATTGGAAAGAGTGGGAGGAAATATCTTTTCACAGGTCCATTGTCAATTTGAATTGTGAGTCTGCAGCAGCTGTTCTGCCCTGTCCTCTGTTCAGCTCTCAATGGAAATAGCCTGAGAAAAATTTGGCGTAGCAGCGAAATTCGCAGGTAGCCAAGTCAAGCCAAGCAGTGTTATTGTGTGTCTATCAATGGCGAAATTCTGCAACCTCTGACGACCTTTGCAAACATCTGTGACTGCTGTAGGCGAAAAACAAGAATATTTGCTTTGGTGGGAGACGAATTTTGGCCATTTTAGTAGGGGATTTCGTTTGAGGGGTTCAAGGATTTCAACCATAGAATTGCAAGTTGAAACGTTTGAATACCTTCTTGGATGTGAAATGTTGGATGTGAGAAAAATTTTATACAGTAAATGTCTCATAAATCAGGGGTTTTAAGTTCAAGATTAATGGTTTTCTAGTTGTAGCGATTTTCAATGAATTCTTACTTCTGATATACTAGTAGTTCTGTGAACAGTAGACCTCATGCAGTATTCTCATCCACAAGTACCTGATTGAAACTATAGACCTTATGGAAATACAGCAATAAACTGGCTTCTCCACACATCTGTGTAATCACTTGTCAGCTGATTTATGATGAATAATTCTAAAGTCTTATTTTTACTCTAATATTGGCGTATGAAGGAGGCGTATTGTAAATTATATTTTACAATAATTTCATGATGGAAAGATAAATGTTCAAGATGTTCGTTTTTTTTAACGGGTAGTATCATAGTCCACTAGACAGCTGATTTATGATGAACTAGCCGTCAGGCTCGCTTCGCTCGCCATATCCGTCTAGCCAGGGGGCTCCGCCCCCTGGACCCCCGACTGGATCGTCCAAGAATGAGATCAGCAGGCTCGCTTCGCTCGCCTGCATTTTTTCATTTTTATCATATTATATTAGGACAATCCAGTCGGGGGTCCAGACTAAACGTCTGGCTAAACAGATATGGCGAGCGAAGCGAGCCTGACGGTTAGTAATATAATATTCCCAGGATTGAAGTAGCAGTGCCCAATCAATTTTTCCGCGATAAATGCATTTAAATCTTCAACTTGGTGCCAACCTAACAAAATCACTCAACTTAATGCCAACCTGACAAAATTATTAATTTAGTAGCCAGTTAACAACTGTTTCGAAGAGGTACTCTATCTAGATTATAGTTCTATAGTAACATATGACATGGAAATTTCAATTCTAATTAAGAGATTGGGAGAAGAAGAATATACATGCTAAAAGACGAACTTTAAACCTTAAAAACAACCCTTAGAGTTGAAATATTGCCAAAAGATTTCTTAGTGCGCCTCTAAAGGGCCAACTGAACATATCTACCAAATAAGAACATTTTTGGTCCGGTAGATTTTTATTTATGCGAGTGAGTGAGTGAGTGAGTGAGTGCCATTTCGCTTTTATATATATAGATAATTCTACAGGCTGATTTTTACGGTAATATGGCGTATGAAGGAGGCTCCTTTTCCTTTCATATCATCCTTGAAATGCAAAATCTCCAAAAAACCTTGTATATACGTCGACGCGCAATTAAAAGAGGAACATACCTGTCAAATTTAATGAAAATCTATTACCGCGTTTTGCTGTAAATGCGCAACATAAAAACATATAAACATTTAAACATTTAGAGAAATGCCAAACCGTCGACTTGAATCTTAGACCTCACTTCGCTCGGTCAATTAGATCTGTTGAGAATAAATTTATATGAAACACACATTGTATCACTTGAATACTATAGTGAGGTCCACGTTATGGCAGTATGTGATTAACATTGGTGTTGCTATCCTTGTCTATCATTCGACAAAACAGAAAGCGTTCTTCTTTTCTAGCTCCTCAAGAACGTTTTTCAACAATGTTGATGTATAGTATGATTAAATAACAAAATATTTGCTCTCAATAATATTTTTTTTATTATTGAATGATCCAAACATATATTTCTTGACGAATAAAATATACTTAATTATTTTAAACAAGAATGAACATTTGATATTTCTTCAGATATATCGGTATCAGTTTTATATTCTATTGAATATAATTTACGTTGCTGGAACGTCTTTCAACAATGTTGAAATGCAGTATAATTAGATAACAAAATATTTGATCTCGTATCTATTATTGAATCATCCAAAAAATATTTCTTGTCGAATAAAGATATACCTGATTATTTTAAAGATGAATGAACAGTTGATATTTCATCAGATGTACCGGTATGAGTTATATCCTATAGAATGCAGTAGCAAGGCAGTGATTTTCATCGGATTCTATATCCTAATATATCAGAATTGTGAGATAAAATTCTGTTGAGATACAGAGAGTATTATTTGAATAATATTATAGTAACTACTGTTGGATGTTGGATTCTAAAAGAATAATAATTATTTTGATCATAGAGTAATAATTTTTTATTATTTGACTATTATTTAGTAATCTATTATTATTTCAAGTGCCTAATTTTATATGGCAAATGGTATCTACTTCGAATATAAGGCGTTGTTCAAGTGCAATAGACGTTTGATTGAGCTTAAGAGTAGATTTCGATTCTAGTTGTTGATTGGTGTAGGTGAGTTGTGATGTTAGATCGTGTTAGCCAATCGGAACACGCGGAGGCGTGTTCAGTTGTCACGAGGTCTATTTTAGCACTTTCTGATTGGTCGAGAGGAAACGACAGAGTATACAGCGACTCGCTCACTCACTCACTCTCTCTTTATTTTAATTATCCACTGCATAATGCTGCATATTACTGAAAGTTAATTACCCTGATCTACTTTCAGCCTACTCCATTTCAATAATTAATGTAAATTAATTTTAAAATTAATAATTTGATCTTACTTCCTTTGATATTTATTTTACTTTTCTGTAATTTTCTGTTTTTTTCTCTTAAATCTTCATATTAATTAAAACTTTTACAATATTTTCATTTTTAAATAAATCCTTAGTTAAATTAATGTAATTAACGTTTTGGTAGAGAGTTAGTGGGAAGGATACTTCGAATATTCTTTCCGAAGAATGGACATTCATATGTCCAAAGCTCGCCAATTTATGTAGATGCATACAAATATTATCTATTTTATCTATAGTTATTACAAATTGCTTTTTTCATATCATATTCAGCTCAATTTATATTTTGTAAATTCATCTATAATTTTGCTGTATTGTAAGTTATTGAATATAAGTGTATAAGCCAGTATATATTGCAATCTACATAAATGAAGTACTCAATCAATCAATCAATCTCTCTCTCCAACTAAACTCCAGTTCCTTTAACAATATTTGTACTTTCTGCTTGTTTCTTTTGAACGAAAACCTACTGTTTTCCTTCTATCTAATTCTTATTAAACGAAATTATTATTTTTAAACTTACCTGATTAAATAACTTACTTGAATAACTCACATTCTTTGAACTTACTTGATAGAAAACTTATTTTCTCCTTCTACTTTGTGTCCTCTTCTAATTTATTCTCTATTCCTCTTATTCCCTATTTCATATCCCATTTATTTCAGAAGAGAAATTAATAATTCCTCTCTCACTATGCTTGTTTCTTCCACAATCGACCCCAAGTTTCTCACTCTTATTCAATTTTTTTCTACTACTTTCTGTTCCCTGTTTCTTTCTCATCTCTTTTAGAAGAAATTCCTATTCTCCTCCACTCCTCTATTCTATTTCTTTTGACTTCATCTGCGTTTTTTATTCCTCCAAGTCTACCTTTTGTTTACAGTTTTGAAACTGACTTTTGTTCAATCGTTTCAATGCTGTCGAAGTACTGTATATACGTTTCTTCAATTGTCCAGTGATGTTCATTAATGTCTATTATGTCCAAAATTGATGAAGGGTTGACCGTTTTATTTCTCTTTCACTTTGTCTGTTGCCTATCATTGTCTACTAAGTACAACCTTGTTAAAGGGTTCAGTATATTATTTGTCTCTTTTCACTTCTTCTCTCCACTTTATACTTTCTCTTTCACTCTTTCCTTTAGTCTATTTCTCTTTCTTTTACTCCATTCTTTTGAAAGGAAGAGGGCAATCAAGATTGTGTTGAATGGACAGTTGATTATGGTGTAGTTGTCTCGAATTTGAAATGAAACGGAGTTTCATTCCTTCAAAATTGAAATGAAGGAATAGTTAATTAAACATGTTTCTTTTGCGATTAAATTAAATTAATGCGTTGTAATGTGTGGTTCATTACATATATTATGTAATAGTTTTTGTTGGTTACATCGTTGTACGCATGGGAATGAAGTTGGGAGACCTCTATAATGATGACGTCATAACTGACCACGTGATAAGTTACTTCAGTTACTTTGTAAGTTGGGCTTTGTTCACAGGTACAGAAAGAATATCCTGTCTAATACATTCACTTAGATACAAAAGTAAAGTGCTTGAAAGCATTGTGAAAACATATTTGCCAGTAGGCTTTATGTTTTGTTCTAGGGCCTTGCCTGTTACATGGAAATTAAGAGGTTTACTATCACATTAGATAAATAATTACAGAATTTTATGTTTTACCTTCTGACAGTAGTTGTTCCCGTTTTACAAATCCACTGAATTTTCAAGAAACTTGTCTCAAAAAAAAAAGAATAACTGTTTTTTATTTATTTAATCATTCAGAATTACACAACTTACAGAAAAGTAGCACAGGCTTATAAGCCCAAAACGGTTCCAATTCTAATTTATACAACACAGTCCAAATTTAGTTAGGTTATGTGTCACTTAACATTCTTCAATTATACTCAATTAATAATTCAAATCACACAAAAATCATTTATAAATTGAAAAAATACTTCTCAATTAAATTAAATCAATCACAATTAATTAGAAAATTCCAAACTTTGAAAAAACTATAAAATTTTGAGACCGAAAAGACAAACTATTTAGAACTTATCACAGTTGTTATGATATGCTATAAGATCAGAAGAAATGAATAATAAATGAGTCAAATAATTAACTGTTTTATAGATTTGAATCAGCTGTTCTTCTGTTCATCTAGAAAGTCGAAACCTCTTTTATAGATTTGAATCAGCTGAAAAAGTCGATACCTCTTTTATACATTTGAATCAGCTGTTCTAGAAACTCGAATCCATCAGAGTGAGCAAAATGTATCTTTCAGCTGTTTCATGAACAAATCAAATCAATCAGCTGTGCCAGAAATAAACCAAATCGATCAGCTGTTTCAAAAACAGAAACGAGAGGTGACCAGGTCCTATAAGTGGCTAGGGGGGATCTTTGACCTCTTGTATGTGAATCAGTGCAGTGCACACTTGCACTCGATGTAATCAGTCGAGTAAGAAGAAGAAGAAGAAGAAGAAGAAGATGACGAAACAGAAGAAGAGGAGGAGGAGGAGGCGGAGGAGAATATGAAGAAGAAGTGATGGAGAAGATGAATAGGAGATGGAGAAAAAGATAATGAAGGAGAAAAGAGAAGGAGGTCGAGAAGAAGAAGAAGGCGTCGAAGATGAAGAAGAAGGAAAGGAGGAAGAGATGAATATGAAGAAGGAAAAGGACAAGAAGAGGTGGAGGAGGAGGCGGAGGAGAAGATAAAGAAGAAGTGATTGAGAAGATGAATAGGAGAAGGAAAAGAAGATAATGAAGAAGAAAAGAGATGGAGGAGGAAGAGAAGAAGAAGAAGAAGAAGAAGAAGAAGAAGGCGACGAAGATGAAGGAAATGAGGAAGAGAAGAATATGATGAACAAGAAGAGGAGAAGAAGAAGAAGAAGAAAAGGAAAAGGAGGAGGAGAAGAAGATGATTAAGAAGGAGAAAGAGAAAAAGAAGAAGAAGAAGACTGCGACGACGACGATGGTGAGGAAACAGAAGAAGAGGAGGAGGAGGCGGAGAACATAAAGAAGAAGTGATGGAGAAGATGAATAGGAGAAGGAGAAGATAATGAAGAAGAAAAGAGAAGGAGGACGAGAAGAAGAAGGAAAGGAGGAAGAGAAGAATTTGTTGAAGAAGAAGAGGGTAGGAGGAGAAAAAGAAGAAGAAAAGGAAGAGGAGAAGAAGATGATGATGAAGGAGGAAAGGAGAAGAAGAAGATAGTGAGATGAAGATGAGTAAGAAAAATACAGTGAAGAGATGAAAAAGAAGAAGAAGAAGAAGAAGAAGAAGGAGAAGAAGAAGTGATATAAACAAGTGCGTTAACCTTTAGCGAGGCAACAGCACTTGTCCAGTAGTAGACCAGGCTAGGCTGTTGCACTGCACTCCTGGAGAGCTAGAAAAGTTGGAGAGAATGAAAGAATGGAGTGAAAAAAGAGTAGAAACAAACAAAGAGGAAGATGTGCTCTGTGCCAGTCTGCACGTTGGCCAAGTTGAGTTGCTGTATTAACAAGAGTGTAGGAAGCAATGAACCCTGAGTGGACAGTTAAATCATACAGAAATGATAACATAAGAATAATAATATACCCCATGGTGTTGTGTATCAAATTGAGATGATACTGTATCATTTATGGTGATATCATAGAGAAAAGATAGCATAAGAAGATATTCTCCCATGGTGTATCAAGTTGAGATGATTCTGTAACATATTATGATGATACTTTATCATGTGTCGTAATACGTATCATTTATAGTGATACCTTAAAGAAAAGATAAAATAAGAAGTTATTCTCCCATGGTGTTCTGTATCAGGTTGAGATGATTCTGTATCATATTATTATGTTGATACTTTATCATGTGTCGTAATACTGCATCATTTATGGTGATACCTTAGAGAAAATAGAGCATAAGAAGATAATATTATCCCATGGTGTTCTGTATCAAGTTGAGATGATTCTGTATCATGTGTCGTGATACTGTATCATTTATGGTGATATAGAGAAAAGATAGCATAAGAAGATATTCTCCCCATGGTGTTCTGTATCAAGTTGATATGATTCTGTATCATATTATGTTGATACTGTATCATGTGTCGTGATACTGTATCATTTATGGTGATACCTCAGAAATAGGAAGATAATAATTGCTATCCCATGGTGTTGTATATCAAGTTGAGATGATAATGTATCATATTTGTGTTGATACTGTATCATTTATGGTAATACCATAGAGAAAAGATAGCATAAGAATATTATATCCCATGGTATATAGTGAGGTCCACATTATAATGGCAGTGTACGATTGACAATACTGTTGCTGTCCTTTTCTATCATACAACAAAACAGATAGCACTATCTCTCTCTCACTTTGCAATGTTGTCTATTTGCCAGAATACTTTATATTTACTTTTGACAGTGACTGTACAAAACTGAACAAACCATATTCTCAGCCGCCATTTTCTTTCTCATTCTATCAAAATACTTGAGTACACAAGTCGTATAATTGATTTAAAATGTATTTTTGAAACAATGAAATAATTTTTAAACATAATCGAATGAGAAAAACAAATTAAAATACCTGAAATAACATTTTAAAAGTTGATAACTAACCATCCTAGACTTCATCCATGCTTCAGTTAGCCTACCCGTATAGGTTAGACCTACTCGTACCGGTATAAATAATATTGAAAAGTTATTTCAGATTTAATCCATTGAAATTACTTATTTTTAAATAGGATTTCTATTTTTCTATTATTTTTAAAGGGAATTGGAATAGAATACCTACCAAATAACTCAATTTCTGTTATTTTGAAATTCAGATTGTTGTATCACAGCTTTTTAAATTAGCCGCCATTTCAGGTTTGTATAAAAATAAAAATCTGATCTCAGTCATGAAAGCAAATTTTTGAATCAAATTATGAAAAATATATTTTCTTGATCAATTTGACATTAAATTGATTATTTTAATAAGGAAATGATAATTATTATTAGATTAAATTTAATGGGATGATTTGAGTAACAGCTGTGTACAGTCAGTGGCAAAATGGAGAGACTTGGCAACGTTTCTCTCCTATCTTTCTTCACTGCCTTTATAACGTGGACCTCACTATAGGACGTTCATGTTCCAAATAATTTTAACTGATTTTTGTTAACACAAGCCGATTACTGTCTATTATTACTGTTTTGTTTGGGTGTAAGATCGGCACAGTACCATGACATATCTTCTTATGATATATAACTCTATGGTAGAATAGAGTGATGATTGGAGAGTTGAAAAGTTTGTCAATCATGTATTGCCTACAAAAATATCAACAAATTCTAACATCATCATCATCATTTTCTTCTTCTTCTTCATCTTCTTCCTCTCCACTACCTCCTTACTCAAATTCTTTCTTTCACTATCTTCTTCTTCTTCTTCTTCTTCTTCTTCTTCTTCTTCTTCTCTTCTTCTTCTTCTTCTTCTTCTTCTTCTTAATCATCATCATCTTCTTTTTCAACTACCTTTTTTCTTCTTCATCTTCTTCTCCATTTACTCCCACCTGTTAATAACAGTTCCCACAGTCTCCTCCACCTTCCACCTCCACTAAGATGAGAAGTCAACGTCTTCTTGCTATTACTAAAACTTGCAGTCTTTTTACTCTACTTACCGTCTAAAAATAGATCGGCCAACTCAGTTCCTTGTTTGCTGTTGTCTCTCTCTCTCTCATCTCATCTCCTTTCATCTTCTCTTACAATCGTCTGTCTCTCTCTCTCTCTCCTCTCTCTTCTCTCTCTCTCTCTCTCTCTCTCTCTCTCTCTCTGTCCTCTTCCAGTATCTCTATTTCTTATTCTTCTCTCTCTGCTTCTATCATTCCCCGTTTCTTTCTCCATTCAATAATCTACTCATCTTCTCTTTCTCCTCATTCTTCTCTCTCTCTCTCTGCTCCTATCATTTGCCGTTTCTGTCTCCATTCAATAATTCACTCATTTGGATGTATGTTCTCTTCCCCTTTTTACCTCATGCTTTTCAAGTAGTATACTTTCTCTCTCTCTCATAGCCTTACCTATTTCCCTCATATCTGTTACTTATTTGTTGATTTTCTTTACTTTTCGTCTCATTCTTCTCTCTCACTCCTTCTTTCTTACTCTCTATATATATGTCACTCACTCTCTTTCATTCACTCTCTCTTTCACTTTCACTCACTCTCTCTCTCTCTCTCTCTCTCTCTCTTTGGTAGAGATTTAGTGGGGAGGATATTTTGAATATTCTTTCCGAAGAATGGACATTGATATGTCCAAAGCTCCGCCAATTTATGTAGATGCATAACAATATTATCTATTTTATCTATAGTTATTACATATTGCTTTTTTCATATCATATACAGTTCAATAATTATTTCCTTAGTCTATATCATGTAAATTCATCTATAATTTTGCTATATTGTAAGCTATTTTATATAAGTGTATAAGCCAGTATTATATTGTAATCTACATAATAACTACTCACATCTCTCTCTCCTCTCTCTCTCTCTCTCTCTCTCTCTCTCTCTCTCTCTCTCTCTCTCTCTCTCTGCTCCTATCATTTCCCGTTTCTGTCTCCATTCAATAATCCACTTACTCATTTAGATCTACGTTCTTTTCCCCTTTTGTACCTCATGCTTTTCAAGTAATATATACTTTCTCTCATAGCCTCACCTATTCCCCTTATATCTGTACTTATTTCAATGATTTTCTCTTCTTTGCGTCTCATTCTTCTCTCTCGCTCCCTCTTTCTTACTCACTCACTATATCTCTGTCACTCACTCTCTATATCTCTCTCACTCTTTCTCTCACTCACTCTCTCACACTCGATTTCACTCACACACTCTCTCTTTCTGTCACACTCACTCTCTCTCTTTGTTTCTTTCTTTCTCTCATACACTCTATCTCTCTCTCACTCTATCTCTCTCTCTCGTACACCGCTCTCAGTGTGTAAATCTTGTCGGTTATAATTTCTGGCCAGACATCAATTTTCTGGTCAATGAAATGTGTTCTGAGCCCCACATTGGAACTAAATGATGCTTTCAGAAATTCCCATACATCACATTCACTTTTGTAACCATTCATGAAGTAGCTATGCCGACAGATTTGTATGAATCTACGTCATTATCTTTTGTATTCAACAAAATTATATTTTTGTTTATGTTTTTGTGGCACTTTCAGTAGGCTTTTTTCTGTAAGTATTTTGATATGAATGCTTCCACCTATGGGAAAGCTCGTTTCATTGTAAACTTAGGCGAGCTTTGCCTGGAAAGTATTTCAAATCATGTGAATTGATCTTTGTATCAATTAAAATTCGTATGAGCTGAACTTTAGTGTTTAGAAGTTTGTGTTTCATGGTTCCAATTTTTTTCAAATAACTCAGTATTATATCGTTACAAATGATGATTGAGTGGAATATCTCTAATTAATTTCAGCCATCTAAATTTTAAATTTTTTGTTTCCATGTTTATTTTGTACTAAAATTGAATATAAATTGTACACATGAAATTCTAACCCTATTTTGAACTTTGTCATCACCTATAAATGTGGAAGAAAAATGGCACAAGGGCTACCTTATTGACCGAGCGAAGTGAGGTCTAAGATTCAAGTCGACGGTTTGGCTAATAATGTTAAATGATTAAATGTTTAAACTCTTAATGTTTAAATGTTTGAATGTTTAAATGTTTATATGTTGCGCATTTACGGCGAAACGCGGTAATAGATTTTCATGAAATTTGACAGGTATGTTCATTTTTTAATTGCGCGTCGACGTAGCACATCTATTTCACAGATGTGTGGAGAAGCCAGTCTATTGCTTTATTTCCATAAGGTCTATAGTTTCAATCAGGTACTTGTGGATGAGAATACTGCGTGAGGTCTACTGTTCACAGAAGTACTTGTTATTTTATCCACCAATGTTATCTATAACATCTCTTTTATTTGTATAGTAAATAAATGAATGAAATGAATGAATGTCCAAAGGTAGCACAAGGATTCTCCTATTTTCGAAAAATAAGACTGAATGGGTATGATAATAATGTACAAGGATTCTCAAATTTAATTTGTTTTCCACTCAAAACGTTTGCCCATTTAGGATCAAACTTTGTGGTTCCAATCATTAAAATTTATTTCAAATGTTCATCTGATAAGGAAGATTTGTATTTGGATTTAACAAACTTCATTTTCGAAAATGTCTGCTCACACTTGTAGGGAGATCCATAAAGAGAAAACATAGCTTCAGCATGGTTTTTTATGTTTTTAAAGTCTTTTTCTGGGAGAGAACTGTAAAATGGAAGTAGGTTGCCTTCTTTGTGTAAATATATATTTTAAAAAATCTGTTGCAATTACTCTTGGCGGGCCGGACAAAATCCATCCGCGGGCCGGACAAAATCCATCCGCGGGCCGGACAAAATCCATCCGCGGGCCGGACAAAATCCATCCGCGGACCGGACAAAATCCATCCGCGGGCCGGACGAGCCCGCGGGCTGTAGGTTGGAGAGTCCTGATGTACAGAATAAAATATATTATCATGAGGAAAATGCAGTGAATGGACTCTTCAAAGAAAAGGCACTTGAAAATCAAGCGTCATGTGTTCGGAGATGGGTTGAAAGAGAATAACGATGTGAAATATGATAAGATGTGATTGAGTTGAGAGATAAGGAGCGAGTTATCGGGGGAGGTGGAGCTTGACAAAGAGACGCATAGAGGTGACGAGTGAAAGATATTGAGTGCTGGGGGGATTTTTCTTTTTTGAGGGGAAATATGAGATACGAGGAGGAATGCGGTGAAGTGGGGTGGCAGAAAATGGGGAGAAAAGGGAGGAGAATTGGTGGCTGGGGTTGTGAGGAGATGGGGGAGAAGATTGAGTCGAGAGATGGTTGATTGATTGATTGAGTACTTTATTTATGTAGATTACAATATATACTGGCTTATACACTTATATACAATAGCTTACAATACAGCAAAATTATAGATGAATTTACATAATATAGACTAAGAAAATAATTATTGAACTGTATATGATATGAAAAAGCAATTTGTAATATAATAACTATAGATAATTATATTGTTATGCATCTACATAAATTGGCGGAGCTTTGGACTTATCAATGTCCATTCTTCGATGGTGTGAGAGAGATAGATAGATAGATAAATGTATTTCATTTTCACTTTATAAAATTACAAAATGTGATGTGGCCGAAGTTGAGGCAATGAAAGCCCTCTCTTCCACTTAACCCATGATGTTATTGGTTACATAAAAAATATTAAATTAATATTAATAATAATATTATTTTCTAAAATAATAAAATGTAGTAGATTCCTTGCACATATTATAATAATATACCTTAATTTTCCACCTTTTTACAATGAAACTAAATATTATTTTCTAAAATAATAAAAAGTAGAAGATTCCTTGCACGTTATAATAATATACCTCAATTTTCCTCCTTTTTACAATGAAACTAAATATTATTTTCTAAAATAATAAAATGTAGAAGATTCCTTGCACGTTACAATAATATACCTTAATTTTCCACCTTTTTTAATGAAACTAAATATTATTTTCTAAAATGATAAAATGTAGAAGATTCCTTGCACGTTATAATAATATACCTTAATTTTCCACCTTTTTACAATGAAACTACATATTATTTTCTAAAGTAATAAAATGTAGAAGATTCCTTGCACATTATAACATTTTACAAAATTTTACAATGAAACTAAAAGAATTATTACAATCACAATAAAGAGAGAGAGAGAGAGACTTTGAAAATAAGGGAAGTTGGGAGAGGAATTTGGTGAGGAAAGTAGATTGAGAAGCATCAATAAGGAAGAAGAAGAAGAAGAAGAAGAAGAAGAAGAAGAAGAAAGCGGGAAGGAGGAGGAGATGAAGAAGAAGAAGAAAAGGGTGGAGAAGAATGGGAATGAGATGAGAGAGAAGGGATACGAAGTCGAGAGGGAAAAAGAGGAATAGATAAGTAGAGTTAGAAAAGGAATTTGATGAGGAAAGTAAATTAAAGCAGGTGAATACTGGGAATAAATTAAGGAGAAGAATTGGGAAGAAGAAGAGGAAGAAAGTGAAAAGTCAAGAAAAGTGTTTCAAAGTAAATAAAGACTTAGCATAAAGAGTGAATAGTGAAAATAGATGTACATAAGTTCAGTGAAATAAGAAAATTATGAGAGACAAGTTAGGAATAAAGAGAAAATACAGGTAAAGAAGTGTGTAAAGGCAGATGGAAGAGAGGAAGATAAAATATTCACTAGAAGAAAAATATGAAAGGAATTAATATTTATGGAATGTTATAGAAAAATATGAAGAATATAAATGAGGAAGGGGAAGAAGAAGGAGAAGAACAAGGAGAAGGATAAGAAGAAGAAGAAGAAGAAGAAGAAGAAGGAGTAGAAGAAGGAGATGGTGAAGTAGAAGAAGAGTAAACTGGAAAAGAGGAAGTAAAAGCTACGAATACAGAATAATAAAAAATTACAGAAATATAAGAATGTAAGAAGAAGAAGAAGAGGAAGAGGAAAAAGATGAGGAAGAAGAAGACGAAGTAGAAAAAGTGGAAGTATGAGCTACAAAAAACAAAAGAATCGAATATCACAAAAGTTAAAAAATGTGAAAAGGAATATTATTGTATGAAGGAAGGAGTGAGAGATGGCTCTAGACAAGGAAAATATGGAAAAGAGAAGGAAATGATTGATCGGTATTGGAGTGGAAGGAGATGGAAGATAACGAACGAGGCTGTTGTTGCTACGATATTATCGTCCTTCGTCCTTCAGCTGTCCTGCCGACAAGGCTAGAGCAGCTATTTCTGGAAGGTCCCAAAACAACTCGAAAATGAGAAGCACACAATAGGGGGTGCAAAGATGGTGCTTGAAGGAGAATGTAAGGGTTGTTTGGGGGTGAAACGAGAGGTAGGAAAGTAAGGACGTGTAGTAGAAGAAGAAGAAGTTGGAGCAGAAGAAATAGAAGATGGAAAAGAAGTAGGAGAAGAAGAACATGGTGTAAAAGTAGTTAGGTGAAAGAAAGAGATAAAATAAGAAGAATAAGTGTTTCACTTATGCCAGTAGTTGACATAGATATTTAGAATACTAATTATTGTTTTTTTTTTAATTGTCACATCTTTGTATTGTTTTTGTGTTTTTTGGTGAAATAAAAATTGAATTGAATTCAACTGAGTCACAACATGAAGGAGAAGGAGAAGGAGAAGAAGAGGAAGAGCTAGGAGAAGGAGAACCTGGTGTAGACCTAGAAAGGTGAAGATAGAGTGTTGAAAGAAGGAAGTAGTAGAAGAAGAAGGAAGAATAGAAAGAAAAGAAGTTGGAGAAGAAGAAGGAGACGAAGAAGAAGAAGAAGATGGAGAAGAAGAAAAAGTAGGAGGAGAGAAGAAGTAGGAGTAGAAGGGGAAGAAGAAGAAGAAGAGGTAGGAGTAGAAGAGGAAGATGAAGAGGTAGGAGAAGAAGAACATTGTGCAGATTCAGTGAGGTGGAAGAGAGACAGAGTTGGAAGCGAGAGAGACAGCTGTGAAAGAAAGAAAGGGTAGAGATAAGGGTGGAAGATGGTAGAGATGAATGAAGGAAAAAGAAGGATTGGGGGAGTAAGGAGAATAAAAGAAGTATAAGGAAGTAGAGAAATTTTTGAAGAAAAGTGAAAATCAAATGAATGGGAAGTTGGAGAGTGAAAAATCGAATAAAAGAAGAGGAGAAGGGTAGGAAAACTAGAAGGATAAACGTATTAGAAGAAATAAAGTCTAAAGAATGGGGAAGAAATAGTACAATATGAAGAGAAGGAGAAAATTATCAGTGAGTGAGAAATAGGTAGATAAATTATTGTGAATCTATTTCAATATGTTTCTACGAGTACAACAAAATATCAACCACAACTTCAAGGAGAAGAAAGAAACGAAGAAAAAGAAAAGAGAAGATGACTAAGAAGATGTGAAAAAGAAGAAGAAGAAGAAGAGAGGAAATAGAAGAAAAATAAGAATAGATGAAGGAGAAAAATGAAAGACTGGAAATGGCAGTGCTACATCCTTATTCAAGTCGATAAGAGAAATGAGTTGCTGACGAAGTAGGAGTAAAAACAGTGTAAATGAAAAAGAAGAAGATGATGATGATGATGATGATGATGATGATGAAGAAGTAGAAGAAGAAAGTAAAGAGACTAAGAAGAATAAATAAAGAGCCGAAGAATAAAGTAAAAAATTTTCGAAATGGCAGTGCTGCATCCTAAGTCGACAAGAGAAATAAGTTGCTGACGAAGTAGGAGTAAAAACAGTGGAAATAAAGAAGAAGAAGAAGAGGAAGAAGAAGAAAAAGAAGAAGTGGAAGAAGAAGAAGAACGAAACAAACAAGAGGTAGGATAAGAAATCCAAGATCAAGATGAAAAAGAGAGAAGAGTAGAAGGAGACACAGCAGTTTGTACAGCACCCTCCTTCAGTCTATTTCCATTTTCGAAAACATCTCTCACCCCTTGAATCGGTGGTATTCCTGCCCTTCATCCCTCTAGCTCAAGGGCATCGAGATTTTGACCTTCAAAGATGGTGGAACACCAAAAAGACAAGGAGGGAAGGAAGCCTTCCCTATAGTCTCAGGAGGGGTTGTTTTGAGAGATTCAAGGTCCAAGGCTGGGGTTTCTGTGTTGTTTTCTTCAGCTCCGCTCGGAAACTGTGAGTCGAGATGTTGCGGTAAAGAAAATACAGAAGGCATTGAATGTTATTCAATGTTAATTGTAATTCAAATTAATGTTGTGTTATTCAAATTATGTATCATAAACATAACTATGCAAATTAATAAATTATTCTTAGTTGACCGAGCGAAGTGAGGTCTAAGATTCAAGTCGACGGTTTGGCATTTCTCTTGATGTTTAAATGTTTATATGTTGCGCATTTACGGCAAAACGCGGTAATAGATTTTCATGAAATTTGACAGGTATGTTCCTTTTTTAATTGCGCGTCGACGTATATACAAGGTTTTTGGAAATTTTGCATTTCAAGGATAATATAAAAATAAAAAGGAGCCTCCTTCATACGCCAATATTAGAGTAAAAATCAGACTATAGGATTATTCATCATAAATCAGCTGACAAGTGATTACACAGATGTGTGGAGAAAAGCCAGTCTATTACTGTATTATTTGTATAAGGTCTATAGTTTCAATCAAAGACATTAAAGAGGTATGCATCTTTAAGCTGGGTTTACACCAAAGTTATTAACAAAATGGTTATAACTTAAACCTTATAGATTCTATTAGATTGAACGGAAGTTGACAAACACATATGTTCATCATGTGTATGATAAGTTATGTTCAATCTTATATAATCTAAAAGGATTGAGTTATTAACATTTTGTTAATAAATTTGGTCTAATCGCAGCTTTAAGGTCTTTGGTTTCAATATTTAGTTTTGCAGTCATGGTATTATTATGCGTGCCCATCAGTATCAATATTCTCACATTCGAAAAAACTAATTTAATAGGTGAATAAAAATAAACAAATGAACTAGCTAATGCTGGAGAAATTATAATATTCTTGATTCTAAAAAATCAATTTTCATCAGATAGAAAGATCATCACGGAACTGGATGAATTATATCATATGAAATACAAATTCAAACGTGAACACTGAGTTTGTTAACATTTAAAACAGTTGACATCTGGTACTTGTGGATGAGAATACTGCGTGAGGTCTACTGTTCACAGAACAACTAGTAAATAATTATCCTAATTAGTCAATTTTATACAAACCATCCTGATACCGGTATGCCTCTGATAGCTATATTACATTGAATTAATATCAATAATATTGATAGATGTCTGAAAGTGAAACTTATCTTTCGTATTTATTTGATTACTCAACTAAATTTTCTCGTTTCTATTTTTTCACCTATCATAACGTTTCATACATTACTATAGTGAGGTCCACGTTGTAATGGCAGTGATTGATCAGCAATGGTATTGCTATCCTTGTCTATCATTCAACAAAGCGGATAGCGCTATCTCTTTCTCGCTTTGCTCTGTTACCGGATCGTCTTTTAACAATGTAGAATAAATAATTAATTAACAAAATATTTCATCTTAACTAGTAGTTCTGTGAACAGTAGACATCACGCAGTATTCTCATCCACAAGTACCTGATTGAAACTATAGACCTTATGGAAATACAGCAATAGACTGGCTTCTCCACACATCTGTGTAATCACTTGTCAGCTGATTTATGATGAATAATTCTATAGCCTAGTCTGATTTTCACTCTACTATTGGCGTATGAGGGAGGCTCCTTTTTCCTTTTATATTATCCTTGAAATGCAAGATTTCCAAAAACCTTGTATATACGACGACGCGCATTTAAAAAAGGAACATACCTGTCAAATTTCATGAAAATCAATACGGCGCGTTTTGCCGTAATGCGCAGCCTATAAACATTTAAACATTAAGAGAAATGCCAAACCGGCGACTTGAATCTTAGACCTCACTTCGCTCGGTCAATTATGAAAATACATTATGAACTAATTGAAAAATATTATTTCTTCTTTTATAAAATATATTTTTTTGTTTTAAACGAAAATTAACTGTTCATATAACATCTATAAACCTGTATCAGTTACAGTCTATAGAAGGCGGAGGATCGGCAACGTTGTTCTGCTTTCTTTCTCCACTGCCATTATAACGTGAACCTCACAATAGGTTTTCGATTTGTAGAATTCTCGAGCAATGTAGAATTAACAAAATATTTCATCTAATTACGTAAATCCATTATGAAATTATTGAAAAATCTAATTTATTGCTTAATAAAGCAATAATTGATTAACTTGAACGAGAATGAACAGTTAATATAACATTGATAAACCTGTATCAGCTACCGTCTATAGAAGGCATTGACAAGATGATGATATTTATTATTTATTTATTCATTTTCTTTACATACAAAGGCTCACAGAGATTCATAAAGATCTCGTGAGGTCCACGTTATAATGACAGTATTTGATTAACATTGGTGTTGCTATCCTTGTCTATCATTCGACAAAGCAGATAATGCTATCCTTTTCTAGCTCCGGAACGTTGTCAAACATTTTTTCACAATTCAGAAATATAATTAATTAAGACAGAGACTCGGCAACGCTGTTCTCCTATCTTTATCCACTGCCATTATAACGTGGACCCCACTATAGGCAACGTTGTTCTTCTATCTTTCTCCACTGCCTTTATAACGTGGACCTCACTGTAACCACTAAGATAATACCTTGATAATCTCTCACACCATTTCTCCTTTACTGAACACTCAACTGAATGGCTTTCAATTAGTGCAATCAATAAAATGCATCGACATTGTTGTCGACAACGTGAAATCGCTCCCCGTGTTCACAACTCGTGAAATCTCCAACAATCAAACTTGAGTGGGCTGCTGGAAAGGGGAGAGCTATATTTCGAGAAAGAGGGAAGTTTTCAGGGGAGTGTATCCCAGATTGGGGGGTGGTTCGTAGAGTGTGGGGAGGAATTTATCTCCGTGGCTCGCCACGTGACCAGTTGTATAGAGAGAGAGAGAGAGAGTGAGAGAGAGAGGGAGTTACATTGAGGTCCACGTTATAATGGCAGTGTTCGATTAGCAATGGTGTTGCTGCTATCCTTGTCTATAATTCAACAAAGCGGATAAAGCTATCTCTTTCTCGTGTTGCTCTGTTGCCAGATCGTCTTTCAACAATGTAGAATTATTGATTGATTGGCAAAATATTTCATCTTAATTATGAAAATTCATTAAAAAATATAATTTCTTGCTGAATAAAATATATTATACTATTAAACGAGCAATATTTATGTTTATACAGAAATGTATAAATGTATGTTTAGATATGTTTAGGTTAGGTTAGGTTATATATGTTTTAATATGTTTTATATGTTTTTATATCTGTATGTGACGGGATCTCGAAAACGGCTTTAACGATTCTAACGTAATTTGGAACAACTCGCTGATAACTTTGGGATAACTCGCTGAAGGACTTTAAAAGGATAAATACGTCCTTGGAAAAACAGCTGATAATTTCGTCGTCTGTTGATGATGGAAGTGAGTGAGCGATTGCATGTGTGTGGGACTGAGACAAAATTATGACTCCGCTGTTGAACTTTTGTAGTCATTCAATCAGGTAGTTAGTGCCGATTGAACATAAGTCAATACATTTTAATCCTTATTAATTCCAGTACAACCAATCAGAGAAGCCATCTTCTTCAAATGGTCTTTTCTGATTTGGTTCACGTGGAATTAATAAGGATTAAAATTTAACCGTCTTTTTTGCAACCGGGCCTTTGTGAGAGAAATTTTTGCATTCCTCTGGGAATTGATCTCAATCCACTGTGATTGAATAGCACCTTTCTGTATGAACTATAATATAATTATAATTTCCTCTCGTAATAATTTTGTTAAGCTTTTGTACTTCAGATCGAAGCTCGGTCCCCCGATATTAATTGATTATTTTAAACAAGAATGAACAGTTAATATTACATTAATAAACCTTTATCAGCTACCGTCTATAGAAGGCATTGACAAGACAGAGGATCGGCAACATTGTTCTGCTATCTTTCTTCACTGTCATTACAACGTGGACCTCACTATAGTTGGATGCATTTCAAATTGCCAGCATTGCTTGAATGGGTGGAATTGTAGAAGGGGTGCTGACATCACTGAAAGTGTATGAGAAGCTGTCAGACGTCGCTTTGAGGGCGCATCTGTTTTGGAGCGAATATTGCTTTTCAGCCTCTCAATTTTGCAATAAATTCACGGTGGATGGGTTGGTTATTGGATGACGATAATCTGATTTGATTTGTTTTGCTGTGTGTTTTGTTGAAGAGGTATTTATTTAGTAAGTTTGGTTTCTGTAGGGCATTTTGGTGAAGAGGTATTCTATAGGGAGTTAATCCGAGGGATGAATGATTATCCGTTGTTTTCATTGATACGTTAAATTGATGAGTGGCTTCTTTTGGAGTGGTTTTGAAAGTTGTGTTATTTTTTGAAGGTGATATTGTTGTGGATATAGTGAGGTCTATGTTTCAACTCGGATTTTCTTTTGTCTCTATATAACGCGTTGATAGAATTATTTGAGATTTGGTATAAATATTCCTTTTTCAACCGCGCGTCGATGTATTATACTCCAGGTTTTTTGAAATTTTGCATTTAAGTATAATATGAAAAGAAAAGGAATTCCTCCATACTCTGATATAACATTATTGACATTATTATAAGTGAGGTCCAAGATTCAAGTCGACGGTTTGGCATTTCTCTTAATATTTAAATGTTTATATGTTGCGCATTTACGGCGAAACGCGGTGATAGATTTACATGAAATTTGACAGGTATGTTCCTTTTTTAATTGCCTGTCGACGTATATACAAGGTTTTTGGAAATTTTGCATTTCAAGGATAATATAAAAGGAAAAAGGAGCCTCCTTCATACGCAAATATTATAGTAGAAATCAGACTATAGAATTATTCATCATAAATCAGCTGACAAGTGATTACACAGATGTGTGGAGAAGCCAGTCTATCGCTGTATTTCCATAAGGTCTATAGTTTCAATCAGGTACTTGTGGATGAGAATACTGCGTGAGGTCTACTGTTCACAAAACTACTAGTATATCATCTAATTTGAAGATAGGATCAATCAGACTATAGAAATATTCATAATCAATCAGCTGACAAGTGCATGCATTACTCATTGCATGCATGCATTATTCATTGCATGCATTACACAGATGTCTGGCAATGTCTATTTCTATAAGGTAGGGTTTCTATGTTTTTTATGATGCGTGCCCATCAGTATCAATATTCCCACATTTGAAAACAAATTTAATAGGTGATTGAAAATAAAATAAAAAATGATTAAATGAACTAAATAATGCTGAATAAATTATAATATTCTTGATTGAAAATACAAAATCAATGCCTCATACTTATGGAATATTATAACTAATTACAATACTGCTACAATACTATTGTATCTTCATTGTATTGGGTTCAAACCAATTATCATTCGCTAGTAAACAAAATATTGAAATTGAACGCTAGTGAGAATATTTATTTCAGTTTGATCACTACCACTTTATTTTTATTCTTTTCTCTTGTGTTTCTACATAGATCTTTACTTCAAATAAGTTTGTCTATACTCTATAGGTTAATACTCTATAGGTGTCTATACGTTATAGGTTTGCTCTGGCCCGGTCGCACAAAAGCCGGTTAAATTTTAACCGTGATTAACTTAACAAGAACCAATCAGAAAGAGCGTTTTTGAAAAGACAGCTTCTCTGATTGGTTCTCGTTGAATTAATCACGGTTAAAATTTAACAAGCTGTTGTGCAACCGACACTAAGTTTTTCTCTCAATCTCATTTCCATTTCCCATCACTTTTCTGTCTCTATTCCTCTTCTGCTTCCATTCTCCTTCCTCTTCAATATATATTTTTCTCTTTTTATTCGTTATCTGATGGGATGCAGCTCACTATGCTCCCTGACTTTCAATTTGCTGGCTGGTGGGAACGCGGTGTTGTGCATATGAAATTATTATTCTACCTGCATATGAATTTTGAATTTTACGTGATGCCTGTCTCTTGATACAACGACCAAGCTCAACCTGAAATAAAGTAGTCAGACAACAATCTAGATAGATTCACTCTTTATATATTTTTCTTTATTCCTCAGAAGTTTGAACTTACATAGGCCTACATACACTGAATATTATGTTGTTGTTTCATAATATTATTTGTTGTAGTAATGTTTCTATATTTTTGTCCTTGAATTACAATAAGGACTATGATGTACCGCAGTTTAATAAAGCTTGAAAATGTTGTTTATGAATAAATGTTCTTCTTAATGTGCATTTTCGTTTGTGCGTAAATTTCCTCAGTCGACGACAACAAGCACTATTGATATTCATATTGACCAAATTTCAAGTGTGCTAAAACAGCTGATCAAATAAATTTTCATGACTTGTCTTTATTATTAAAGAATTTAACATTTCTAATAATATTGCCATTTAAAACTAACAGGGACTATTCGCCTTCAAATCTTCTTTTTCATAAATATCCAACAAAACCTTATTGAAATATTATCACAACCACTTATCAATTATTGAGAAATTAAAGAACTACGTTAGGTTCCTATAAAAGAATAAAAAGTATAAGCTTAACCTGCCCCATTAAAACAAAACTGAACATAATCTTTTAGGTTATGTAGACAATTTGAAATCTACCCAATCTGAGATTCTCTCTCTGTCGTGGTCGACGACGGTATTTACGCATAAACGAAAACCCAGTTTTACATAGATTTCCCTTCATTTACTATTGAGCTAGTTTTAATTATTTCAGTTTGTTTTATTACATAACGTATTGTTAATTCTTTATTCTCAGCGAAATTCGTTGATGTCACATAAATTAATTTTTTTCATTTGAAACCTTTTATAACCTTTTCTCTATTTTCACTAATGTTTTTCTCTGTTCTTTACAGGTAAGTTTGCTGGTGGATTTCATAGCTCAATACCTTTCCAGAGGAGTAATGCAAGTATATATTTCATTGACTGGAGTTTAGTATGTAATTTTAGTACAGTTTTTAAAAAATGTAATCAACAACTGATAATAAGGAGGAGGAAGAAATATATTGAGAAGAAGATTTGGTTGGAGAAGAAGAATAAGAGGAAAACTGATGAATAGGAGGAAAGCATCGTCTACCACCTGTCCTTTTCATCTAAAAGCTTCTCTCACTCTTCCAAAGTCTTTTTTCTTCTACATGGGTTGATCAATCCCTGACAGATGGTGTATGCTCCATGACAATGAATCTTTGGTCCCACCCTAGCCCAATACAAGCAGGTAGAAGGCCCGAAAACCATCCAACTATATCTATAATTATGTCAGGTTGTTGTATATTCACCAATTCACCTTTCAGTTTGTAAAGTTCTTTCAGGTACAAAACCTGACCTAGGCTTGCCTAGGAAAGCAGGTAGGATTCTGCAAGGTGAATTGGGTTTTGCCTGGATGCGTTTTGGCTATTTTTGCCTAGCTTTTGTTGCTTGGATCAGAGAAAACTACTTTAAAACTGCTGTATCTGTGCTAGGATTTTGCTAGGTATTGTTGAGTGTTTAGCAGGGTTTCTGTGCTTTGAAAAATAATGGCAACAAGTTCTTTTCTGAACGTTATTGTCCCAGCTGATGCTCACAGGGAGAATGTGCTTGAAGAGATGGGGTGGTTTGTAAAGAATTGTGGGAGTAAGGGAGGATGTAGATGAAATTTATTAGTACTTGAGAAAATATTTTCAAGTAGATTTTAAGTCAATTACTACTAATATCATCAAGTATATTATCAACTTAAATCTAACAAGTATATTATCTACTTATTATCAGAATAAGAAGATAGGAGAATGTGGAGGATGTATTATAATGACGTCCACGTTATAATGGCAGTGTTTGATTAGCAATGGTATTGCTATCCTTGCCTATCATTCAACAAAGCGGATAGCGGTATTCATCTCTTGCTTTGCTCTGTTGTCAGATCAGCTTTTAACAATGTAGAATTAATAATTATTAAACTAAATATTTCATCTTAATTATGAAAATTCATTATGAAATTATAGAAAAATATAACTTCTTGCTTGATAAAATATAATCGATTATTTTAAACTAGAATGAACAGTTGATATTACATCAATAAACCTGTATCAGCTACCATATCGGGGCACCGAGCTTCGCTCGTTATTTTATTGATAAACAGAACACAATTCTCTAAAATGATCGTGTTTATATTCTACAGCTGCTGGCTATACGTCAGCTTATGAATATCGGGGATGCGATATTTTGATTTTCCACAGAATCACTCGCTCACTTTTTACTATCCACAGACGACGAAAGTCTCAGCTGTTTCAGCCATGGATGAATTATCCTTTTAATGTCGTTCAGCGAGTTTTCCCAAGGATGAGACCCAGTGCAATCGAATTTTTATATCATAAACCTACTATGTTCCAAATTTCGTGAAAATCGTTAGAGCCGTTTTCGAGATCCGTTGAACATAAATAACCAGATATAAAAATGTAAACAGATATACAGAAATTGCTCGCCTTATTAACAAAATATTTCATCTTAATTATGAAAATTCATTATGAAATCATTTATGAATATAAATTATTGTTTAATAAAATATAATTGATTATTTTGAACGAGAATGAACAATATTAATATTACATTGATAAACCTCTATCAGTTATCGTTCATAGAAGGCAGTGACAAGACAGAGGATCGGCAACGTTGTTCTCCTATCATTCTCCACTTCCATTATAACGTGGACCTCACTATAGTAGATATCATCGAAGCAGAAAACTTGTATTGTTTAGCTGTATAATTCATTATTTGGATGGTGTTTTTCATATACTTCGACTTGCAGTGAGAACGGTTAGAGATAGAGAGAACGGTTAGAACGGTTAGATAGAGATAGGTGAGAACGGTAGAGATTGTCCTCTTGAGTAGGCCTACTAAAATGAAAATGATTCTCATAGTACAAATACTAATTCATCTCTTTTCTGTATAGGGCTACTTTTATAGAAATAGAAAGAGAAATAAAATCTTATAGAATCGAAACATGTTGTGATTAAATATTTCAAAAAGGGTACTAAGATTTTATTTTTCTTTCTATTTCTACAAATACTAAATATGCTTTTTCAAAGTGTTAAAATTTTGTTTCATTATGAAATTCTGTATTAAAGTCGTGATTATCAAGCAGTGACAAAAAAGTTCTCTAAGGACCGAATTCACCAAAAGAAAACTTGGTTAGAGCGTCAGTTGATTCTAAACAAAATATCATATTACAAAACCAATTCAAAATCATCTGAATTAGAAACAAATGCCGCTTTAAATTATTTTTGGTGAATTTGGGCCTATGTTATCAAGTGACAATCGTTCAATTTTTATTTATCAAAGTCATTAATGCCTACAAAATCATTCCCGTTAAATTTCATGAGATATTGTGTTGTTCAGAAGAACTTTCAAAACTCTTGACAATGAATGAGTAAAAAATATTCTTTGTTAATAACATAATACGAGCTACCATCATGGATTGTATCTTTTTGTGTATTTCAAGTGTTCCCAATCCATCTGTCAAGTTTGATCATCAATCAAGCAGAAATTTCGGCAACTTTTGATGGTTTGACAGCTCAACTACAGGCTTTTTGAAACGCTATTATTTTTGCAAAATACAATTTCGCTGTCATCATTTTCCAAGCTTTGCTTTGCTGCCAAATAATCTTAGAATGAGAGTGATATCTCAAGATAGTGCTACGAATTAGTTTGAAGTATGAATTAGCTTGAAAATAGACTCAAAAAATAGACTGAGTATAATGATATGGGAGAGAACAGAGAAGATTTATGTTTAATACTTATTATTATTTCCCAGATTTTGCCAGATTCAGGCGATTTTCATACTATTTATGCAACTTGCAAAAACGACTGTCTTTTGGGGGGGATTTAAGAGCTCTCACAGTTTTGTAGCCTCGATTACCGACAACTGTTTTTGTTCATAATTATTATCCCTCCCTATTGATCTGTCTATATCTGTCTTTTTCTTTGTGTTATGTTTTGATTCCCATTGTTTCTCTCTTATTGATTTTACCTATTTTTATCATCTGTTCCTCTGAATAGTATTGATTCTCCTCCAATTATTCTCTTTGTTGTTGATGTTCTCAGTTCCGGAAATCTTCAGGGTATTTTTTCAAAATCTTTGTAAACCATTATGAAATTGATAACCAAAATACTATAAATAACAAAAATAAATAATAAATAACAAATACAAATAAATAACAAAAAATACACACCAAAAACCATAAAAAAATTTCATAGTTCATGTTCCCTGAAGGCTATATCCCTGTGATTCGAGATAACAAAAATAGGCAAAAATACAATTAATAAAAATAAAAAAAATAGTCTACACACCAAAAACTATAAAAAATGTCATAGTTTATGTTCCCTGAAGGCTACACTGTGATTCGATACAAATAATTTCGTTGATTCAATCTCATATCACCTACCTTTTTAACTGTCAGTTTGCTTACGGGAGTGAATCTATTATCACCCTCTATCAATGCATCAAATGGAATAAAATTAAGATGCTCTTAAGGGCCGGTTATCGAGCTCGGGATTTAGCTTAGTTCCAGACTATGAACAGCTGGAGTCAGAAAAATTTGCTTTCCAAAATGGGGCGTAGTAGCAGTTTTTATTTTCTGAATCCTATAATTGGAAACGTTTTTCCTTGACGAAATAAAACATCCCCAAATAATTCAAAATAGCTGAAACTTTACACTATTTTCTCTTTATTTTATTTTGTGTTCAATTTTCTAGTTTTTCGAAATTTAATTCAAACGTGACTATGACAATGACTACGACTACGCCCCGTTTCGGAAAGCCTATTTTCTGACTCCAGCTGTTTAAAAGTCTAGAGCTTAGCCAAATCCCAAGCTTGGAAACCGGCCGTAAATGAAATCATTTTTCAACTCCTTGACACTCAGCAAAAATTGAAAGAAACATTTCAATGAAATAAATTTGAGGTTTTCCAAACAAATCATTTCTCAGTCTGTTGATTTGAGTTGAAACTCACAAAAATTTCCGGTTGAAATAGACCTTGATTATTCTAAATTTGTTTCAAGTTCACAAGGCAGTAGGCTGTGGGCCAGATTTGGGCCCAGGCCAGCGTTTTGGCAGGGTCCCACTTTGTGGCAGGCCTATCAGCGACTGCCAGTGCGTTACTTACATACGATGTAATTAGACCACGGTCGTTCATTGTCAAGTACAGGCAGAAACAATTACGGCGGCCGTTTAATTGGCAAAAGTTTGCAATAGATTGGTGACACTTTTGTAGGTTACGGGCACTTATTTTGCACACATCTGTTGTGGATTTCAAGTTCAAAGCTGTGGTCATGAATTTCAATTTGGCTCGATTTAATTAATTCAAATTTAAATCTATTTATTAATCAAAAAGTATATTTACTAAATTATATTCTCAAAAAGTATAATAATATACTCAAAAAGCATATTTAAAAAATAATATACTCCCTAAATAATGAAATTGGTCCCTGCTTGAATGTTTTTTCTGTGTGCATGGAGGAATGTATGATTTTATAATATTTTTAACTTTGATTTTCGGGTTTTAGAGTTTAAAAGGATATACGTTAGGTACTATAGTGAGACCCACGTTATAATGGAGTATTTGATCAACATTGGTGTTGCTATCCTTGTCTATCATTCGTCAATGCAGATATTGCTACCTTTTTTCAGCTGTGCAACGTTGCCAGATTTTATAAATTTATAAATATCATTTATCAACAAAATTATAAAAATGTATCATTTAAAGATATATTCTCTTGACGATAAAAATATAATTTAACAGTTAATATTACATCATATAAACCGGTATCAGCTATCCTCTTTAGAAGGAAGTAGCAAGGCGGATAATCGGCAATACTGTTCTCCTATCTTTCTCCACTGCCATTATAACGTGGTCCTCAGTATAATACTTTTCAGTATTGGTTTCAGAGAAGGGGTTTTTTTAAGGAGATGTATTCTGTTCAAATGTTTATCAGATAATAATAATGATAATTAGCACTATAATCAATTGACCGAGCGAAGTGAGGTCTAAGAAACAAGTCTACGGTTTGGCATTTCTCTCAATGTTTAAATGTTTATATGTTTTTATGTTGCGCATTTACGGCGAAACGCGGTAATAGATTTTCATGAAATTTGACAGGTATGTTCCTTTTTTAATTGCGCGTCGACGTATATACAAGGTTTTTGGAAAATTTGCATTTCAAGGATAATATAAAAGGAAAAAGGAGCCTCCTTCATGCGCCGATATTACCGTAAAAATCAGACTATAGAATTATTCATCATAAATCAGCTGTCTAGTGAACTATAATACTACCCGTTCAAAAACATCGAACATTTTGAAAATGTATCTTCCCATCAACGTTGTAGACAGTTGCAGCCAGACCTGATAACAGCGCTCACACTCACATTCCGGGACGACACGTCAACAGAAAGCTCTATGTTTATTTAGGATTTTTTCTAGACATTTATATTGATGAATTATTTAGTAATTTTTGAGAAAACATTACAACAGGTCAATGTAACTTACTGAGCGCGAGGTCTACTGTTCACAGAACTACTAGTAATAGTTAATTGATGATTCTAAATAACTATTTTTTAAATAAGTCAGGCATAAGGAAAACCGTCATCTTTCCTTTCAAATAACAGGAATGCTTCTCATTCTATGAATGCGAACAGTTTGAACTTAATATCACATCTCACTATATCATAATTATTATACTTGACTAAACGCTGCGTTAAAGTGAAAAATTGACAATTTTTCCAATTTATTTTTTTGAAAACTTGTCTGCTATATGAGAGCATGAGATAAAAATAAGATATTCTTTCTCATGCATGTGAGAGATATAGTTTTTCTCTCATGCATCGAACAAATTCTCTCCTCTCTCACTGTCTCTCTCTCTCTTTCTTGCACACTCTCTCTCACTCTCTCTGGGGCGTCGCGACGCGGTCAATATGTTTCGTGAGTGGCATTGAACCCAAGGCCGCCCCGGCGTCTGATGGCAAAATATATAATTGCTCACTGCTCATTGTGAGTTTATTGGCCGTGGCTCCCGTTATAGAGTTCCTAGTTCCTACTGCTTTCATAGCTAATACTATTTACTGTATTGTACAGTCTGCAGTTGACCACAGATGACGTCATTTTACTCGCTTCTTGTTCATCTTCTTCTTTTTTTAGTTCTTTTTCTTATTCTTAACCTGTGCTCCAACAGGCTCTAATTAAAAACTTGACAAACTGATAACTTGACCAACTAGAATCTTGAAGAATTTGAAATAGGCCTATAACAATCCTCGATAAATTAATAATCTATTTGCAAAATTTCAGGTAAATCAGTCCAGTAATTCAGACGTGATTAGTGAATTTCCTATCCCGTACGTGTATGAGCCAATTCTTTCCTTTATTGAACATTTAATACAGGCCTACAGTTTCGTGTTGAAACACATCTTCAGCTGGACGAAACTGCCGGCCTTTATAAATGTCTGATAAATGTGGATGTGACAAAATAAATTTGTGTTTTTTCAATAATTATGGACAAATTACACATTATCAATAATTCTCATTAAACAAATTTATCTTTCCTTTTTTTTATCACAATCCTTCATTTTGTTCATCATATATATTGTGTTTTGTATTCTTTCCATTATTTTTGTCAATCATCATGTACATTGTGATTCATTTTCTTTGAATAGTATTTTAACTAGAATTGATGTCTTCCTCTCTTTAACTAGTAGTTCTGTGAACAGTAGACCTCGTGCTCAGTAATTTACATTGACCTGTTGTTATGTTTTCTCAAAAATTAATAAATAATTTATCAATTTAAAATGTCTAGAAAAAATCCTAAATAAATATAGAGCTTTCTGTCCTATCGTACCGTGACGTGTCGTCCCGGAATGTGAGTGTGAGTGCTGTTTTCAGGTCTGGCTGCAACTGTCTACAACGTTGATGGAAAGATACAATTTTCAAGATGTTCGATGTTTTTGAACGGGTAGTATTATAGTCCACTAGACAGCTGATTTATTTATTTATTTATTTATTTTTTTTAATTGTCAATACTATAGCTATCTAGTCTGGAGACTAATGAGCTATTTTTTTCTACCCTAACATACTACTTGAAAATGTTAACAGCGAATATCTCATTAGATATTCTTACTGATATTGATTGTTTAATTAATATGTACACTTATGACTGTACTATAGAATAGCTGATTTATGATGAATAATTCTATAGTCTGATTTTTACTCTAATATTGGCATATGAAGGAGGCTCCTTTTTCCTTTTATATTATCCTTGAAATGCAAAATTTCCAAAAACCGTGTATATACGTCGACGCGCAATTAAAAAAGGAACATTCCTGTCAAATTTCATGAAAATCTATTACCGCGTTTCGCCGTAAATGCGCAACATAAAAACATATAAACATTTAAAAATTAAGAGAAATGCCAAACCGTCGACTTGAATCTTAGATCTCACTTCGCTCGGTTAATTATATCTAGCAGAGTGTGATATCCTGATACAATACTGAAAATATTCATGAATAGCACATTTTATGACATTTTTCTCACTTAGGCCCGGTTGTACAGAAGCTGGTTAAATTTTAACCGTGATTAATCTCACGAGAGCCAATCAGAGAAGACGTTTCTGAAAAGACGGCTTCTCTCATTAGTCTCGTAGAATTAATCACGTTTAAAATTTAACCGACGTACGTGCTACCGGCAATTATTCATTTTAATCCATTATACCACTAGATTTTGATCATGTAATGACATCAACTGTGCACTGTATTTCATTTCAAAGGAAGAATATTCATTCGCCAATTTGCATGAGCTATGAATTGCAGTTAGTGTGGCACAGTTTAGATCGGTGACAAAATTTACATTAAAATCGCATCGCTTCGCTGCTCACATAACTGCCTGCAAGGCAAGGCAAGGTTTAGGTCATGACATGTAACACACATGTGCTGGGTTGCTGGCTCACTTGGAGTTGTTGGCTCAAACTTGATTCGAGTTGTTGTAAAGAGAGACCAAAATGAAACGGAAAGTTGTGTGGTTGAACCGGTTTCAAATATTATTGTTGCTTGTAGCAGCGTGCTGAACTGCCTTATGTCACCTCTGTTTCAATTATTGTTGTAAGATGGGTTCAAAGTTGCCAAAAATTTTGCCAAATTATTCATTTATTGCCAAAAAGAAAACAAACAATAATTTACTCATACACATACATACACGAGCAAAAATAAAAATAAAATGTCCATAATACAATATTACGCATACATGCATATACATGAGAGCAGAAAAAACCAATTATAACATTTCTAGGCATCACCAGCAAAAAGAAAAATCTTTGCCCGCTGGTGAGAGTTGCTTAAAAAATCCTCAAAATAACTAGAAATTGAAACGAAAAGCTTAATAACAAAAGTAGACACAAAATATACTTTAAATCAATATACTCTAGATTTGTTGTTAGAATTTTGGGAATTTTGAATTTGTAGATGTTGGTTTTGGAGTTGGAAATTGAAGAATTAGGTCTCAAATGACCGATTTCATACTTTTTCTCAAATACAACTTCTTCTTCCTCGTACAGTGCTGAAATATGCTCTACAATTTCACTCTCCATTACGAACTGCTTGTTAATGATCACTTTTCTATACTCAAATTACGAGTGTTGAGAATGGACATGGCGTCCGAAAGCGCTCCACTAATGTCAGACTTCTTTGTCGTAGATGAAAATAAATTGGAAGTTGCATTTGTTCAAATGCTAATTAATTAATAATTATTATTAAACGAAATTCCAATTAAATGCTGTGAATCACCCCGAAGACTTCTGCTACTGCAAATATTGAGATTAGATCCTATACCTACAACCATATCCAAGTAAGAATCATTAAATTTTGGTTCGTAGTTGGGGTCTAAATATTAACCCCAGTTCGTTGAACTCAATTTGAGAACAGATGAAAATTACTGAGATATTGCAATTGTTCAAATGCTAATGAATTAATTATTATTAAACGAAAATCCAAATCAAATGTTGTGAATCACCCCGAAGACTTCTGCTACTGCAAATATTGACAACAGGGTAAGCAGCTCGATTGAAATTCGATGAGCGCTACTATACAAAAATTATTTGTCAGCCTGGGAATAAATAATTTGTCCCGGGCTGACAAATAATTTTTGAATAGTAGACTAGCGTTCATCGAATTTCCATCTAGCTGTTAACCCTGTTGTCAATATTTGCAGTAGCAGAAGTCTTCGGGGTGATCCACAGCATTTAATTGGGATTTCGTTTAATAATAATAATTATTCTTTGTCGTAATTTAAATATTGAAAAGTGCTGAAATATGAAACATAAATTACACTCAAAATAAATGAAATGTAAGTGTGGTGCTGTTGATGATATTCTCATGTGAAAGCCGTCCGTATAGAGTTTTCCATGAACATAAAAATAAAACTCTCTCCAATGAAAGTTTATCTGGTTATAGAATATCACAAAAGTGTGGAACTGTTGATGATATTCTCATGTGAAATGAAATCCGTCCGTATAGAATTTTCCATAAACATAAAACTCTTTCCAATGAAAGTTTATGTGGTTATGAAATATGTCTCCATTTTTCCACAAAACTAGGATGCTTATTTTTATGAAACTCTATTTCTATGAATCTTTTGCGTCGAATAGAATACATAAATGAAACAATAGCAATGAAAATACAGCACACAGAAAAGAATATAATCTATTGGAGGGCGTATACATATAATAATAATGAAATCCAGGTGTAGAATTGTGGGTGATACGAATAAAATAATCGTTACTGGAACGTTTATGAGTCACGATTTGAAACCCAGCGTTTTATGTAGGTCACTCTTGCAAAATGTAACAGTTTCAGTGTAACAGATATTATATCAAATGTGAAGTGAGTCTAATAAACAATGAAATATAATGTAACTTATTCAATGTACTGAGTTTGATAGATGCGATAATATCAGATGTTAGTGTTCTCACTGTTTATGTATACTGTATTATTATTGATCATGAAGAAGGCCAGATTGATGGGCTAATATCAATGTTGAGGTGGAAGATCAACAATATATAAAGTAGATTTGCAAATTTTGTCAAATAACCTGTGAAGTAACAGTCATGCCAATATTCTATGTTCTTGGCGTTACACATAATGTTGGATTATTATGTTGTAGTATAGCAAATAACGTATGTTTTTCAGGATGATTCATAAATATAAAGGTGCGTACAGACTTTAGCTCTGCTCCGCAATCGAACGTCACTCTAGCAGATCGATTGATGATCGACCGGGGAGCAAGAGTGGAACGCGAGAAGAGCTAACATCTCCCGTAACGTTCATGATTGCTCCGATCGCGGAGCGTGTGCGGTGTGTGCGTGGAGCGATTACGGAGCGAGTGCGGAGCGTGTTGGAGGCGCGTATATCTGTACGCACCTTTATATTGCATATAACTTATGTTTTTCAGGATAATTCATAAATATTATATTACATACAGTATTTACCTTCTAATATTCGGTATTTGAAAAGTACAAGTATATTGAGGTCCACGTTATAATGGCAGTGGAGAAAGATAGGAGAAAAACGTTGCCGAACCTCTGTCTTGTTGATGCCTTCTATAGATGGTAGCTGATACAGGTTTATTGATGTAATATTAGTTGTTCATACCAGTTTAAAATAATCAATTATATTTTATTAAGCAAGAAATAATAAATCTGTGGTTGTTCATAGTCTTTTTATTCAGTACAATTGGTACAGTCACAGAATACAGCATTTGTATTTGTATTATTCTGTGGTACAGTTTAGAGAGAAGAGAGAGCGAGAGTGAATGAGTGGGTGAGAAGGATATTCTGTTGCATATTTTCTTTCGTTAGAGCGTATGACAGAAAGACTTTTTGAGAGATTCCCACGCAACACTTTCAAGTGGATGTGTGTGCAATGAGAAGCAAGTGAGAGTAATTGTTCCATTATGAACACAATATTTGAACACTTTATTTCACTAAACGAAAAAAGAAAGCCGTCGTGAGCGAGCTCTTCTAGTTTCTAGTTCACTTAGTGTTGGAAATTATTGTACAATTCTTCTTGCAAGACGAAAAACTTTAATATCATGTTTTTTTCAGAGATTATCTAATTACTATTCTAATTAATAATTTAATTAATACATGATGATTTTCATCCTTTATGCTAATTCATAAGATTCAAATAATATCATACTATTCAGTATATTATACTGTACATTGAATATAATCATTCACATAGGCTTGCATGAGAGAGTATCAGTTCACACAATCTGGCAACGCGGATATTTGGTCAATTTTTCACTTATTTTATTCATAGTGTAGGATCTTCTTCATAGTGTTTTGAACCGAAGAACGGTCCAGTTTTGCATGACGATTTTCATTTTCTCATATTATCAAATATTTATTGTTGATGGAATATCTTGTTTCCCAGTTGATTTATTTAAGGAAATAACTCCGTATTTTCAACTAGAAATCGATTCAAAAATATATATGTTGTACGTCACTAATGAAAGTCCGGTCCACAGTTTTAGAATCTAAATTTTTCTTCCACATACAAATGACGTACGTGAATGTAGTCTCAAGCTCCTGAAATATAATCAGACGTTGACCCATGTAATAGCCTCGTGTTCAAGAGAGAGGGAGAAAGGAAGTGATAAGGAGTATGAGAGAGATAGAGGGAAAGTGTGGGAGAGCGTGAGAGAAAGAGGGAACTATGAGAGATAATGAGCGTGAGTGACAGAGAATAAGAGAGAGAGTGAGAGAGATAATAATGAAGAGAGAAAGTGGGAGGGAGCGTGAATGAGAGAGGGAACCATGAGAGAGAGTGATAGAGAAGAATAGAGAGAAAGTGTAGGGGAGCGTGAGAGAAAGAGGGAATGATGAGATAATGAGAGAGAGAGAGGGACAGAGCATAAGAGAGAGAGAGCATGATAAAGAGAGCGTGAGAGAAAGAGGGATGATTGATTGATTGATTGAGTACTTTATTTATGTAGATTCCAATATATACTGGCTTATACACTTATATACAATAGCTTACAATACAGCAAAATTATGGATGAATTTACAAAATATAAATTAAGAAAATAATTATTGAGCTGTATATAATATGAAAAAAAACAATTTGTAATAACTACAGATAAAATAGATAATATAGTTATGCATCTACATAAATTGGAGGAGCTTTGGACATATCAATGTCCATTCTTTGGAAAGAATATTGGAAGTATTCTTCCCACTAACTCTCTACCAAAAGGCTATAAGAGAATAAGAGTTAGACAGATGATAACAGAGAGAGAAAGAGTGATGAAGAGAGAAAGTGTGAGAGAAAGAGGAAATGAGTTAATGTGTTTGAGAGATAGAAGATATGAATTTTGAGAATTTGGGAATAGACAGTCGTAAGAGAATGTTTAAATAGTTAAATTGAGAAAGAGAGACGGATTGGGTGAGAATTTAAGTTAGGTAGAGAGACTGTTATTTTGAAAAAGAGAGAGAATGAGTGAGAGAGTCATTAGATTAGAGTTCTTTATTTATGTATGTTACAATATTTACTGGTTTATACACTAATTTACATTAAATGACGGTAATGCTAATAACTATTCAACGATTTTTACAAAGTATAAAAAATAATCAATGAGAATAAATATTAAATGTAATTAGATTAACGATAATATAATAATTGTGATGTAACTTCATAAATCGGCGGTGTTTCAACAAATAATTGTGGAATCTCTAAGAAGAATAAAAAATAATATCCTTCCGATCAACACACGACCGGGAGAGAGACGATAGGGAGAGAGAAAGAAAAAAGAAAAAGCGAGAGAGACTGAGTGAGTGTCACAGTGAGATTGAAATGACGTCACGGCAGAGCACAGTGACATTTTAGGCTGACATAACTGTAGCCTCCTCCTCCCCCTCTGATTGGCTAAAGTCGACCTGTCAATCATGTCACTTGTGGAAAAGTTGTGTGGGTTTTTCCAATTGACACACATCCATACACACACACACACACACACACACACTTTTCCAACAGATGGTTCAATGATTTAGTGCCGTCTGTCTGGTCTGAATTTTATTTGTTGTTTTCGAAATGCTGCGGTTAAAAGAAGGATACCGAAGGTTTTATCTGCCCACTAAACGACCTCCCGGTGATGAATTGATCAAAGATTTTGTTAGGTAAATTACGATAATTCATTGTGGATAAGGTATTCATAAATGTTGTCAAATGTATCAGACGTAGTCGTACAAACGTAGATGTTTGTGTCAATAGAATAGAATAGAATGACTGCCTTTATTTTAAACCTAGAAATCGTAGTGAGAGAATGTGTATGATAGCATATTTTGAGGTCCACGTTATAATGGCAGTGTTTGATTAGCAATGGTATTGCTTTCCTTGTCTTATCATACAACAAAGCGGATAGTGCTATCTCTTTCTCGTTTTTATCTGTTGCCAGATCATCTTTCAACAATGTAGAATTAATAATTAATTTACAAAATATCTCATCTTAATTATGAAATTATTTAAAATTATAATTTATTGCTTAATTTATATAATTGATTATTTTAAACGAGAATGAACAGTTAATATTACATCAATAAACCAGTATCAGTTACCCTCCATTGTAGGCATTGACAAGGCAGAGGATCGGCAACGTTTTTCTCCTATCAAAATATTACAAAATATTTCATTTTAATTATTGAAATTCATTATGAAATCATTGAAAAATATAATTATTGCTTGATAAAATATAATTGATTATTTTAATCGAGAATGAACAATTAATATTACATCAATAAACCCAATACTAACAGTCCAAATTTAGCTTATATAATGGCTGTGGAGATAGATAGGAGAAGAACGTTGCCGATCCTCTGTCTTGTCAATGCCTACAATGGAGGGTAACTGATACTGGTTTATTGATGTAATATTAACTGTTCATTCTCGTTTAAAATAATCAATTGCCTTCTATAGACGGTAGCTGATACAGATTTATTTATGTAATATAATGGTTCATTCTCGTTTAAATTGACCAAGTATATTTTATTAAGCAAGAAATTATATTTTTCAATAATTGACTTCTATCAAATTGGCTTTGGCAAGAGAATCTCAAATACTATATGACATTGCCAGTACTAAAGTATACTGGAGGTTATTCAGTTCATATTAGGTCGTTAGAAATTAACATTTGATAGAAATTTGACATATTTTATCAAATATTATTTATTACGCAAAAATGTTCCAATTAATGGTGATTTGAGTGTGATATTTTCAATTTTTATTCTGTTTTTAATCATCAAAATTTAAAATTCTTAGTTTTTCGTTGTTTTTCTAGTGAAAATGGACTAAATTTTAGAAAAGTGAAACCATAACCTTATCACGGACTATTAAAATGTTATCTAAATTTGGGAGAAAAAGGGTTCAAGGAGTATCCTTAGTTTTTCTCTCCCAATCAGTGCTACTTTGTAAAAATTATAAATAAATAAATAAATTACAGATGGAAATCTGTAAGTCTCCGGGGTGATTTACAGCATTTGATTGGGATTTTCGTTTAATAATAATTATTTTATCAAATTGACATTGACATGAGAACTTCAAATACTGTGATGAAGAGTAGATGGATCTTTGTTGAAAAATAGGTTGATAGTAGGGAATCAAAATTCAGTTGGAAACAATCGTTTTATTGTTTATGAAAAACAATGAAAACAGGAAGAACGGTATCTGTTACAATTTATCGGCGGATTTAGACGAAGATAGAGCACTAATTATGCGGAATAAAGTGGCATTGATTAGATTGATGTAAATTTCTGCATCCGTATAGATTTAACAACGGCTGTTAACCAAAGAGAGAGAGAGTGATTGATAAACAGTTAATCTAGGAACACGTGGATTGCCAAGAGATGAAACATTTTGTAGAATAACGCAGTTAGTAGTTGAGTGTTTTTAAACAATTATTCTTAAGTGAGAAAACTAACAAGCATTGATAAACAAAAACCTGGCGAGATATATCAGATAGGAAGACTGAATTTTCTTCGTTTATTAAATGAATAATTTCCACTTGAAAAAATAGAGGAGAACCTCTTTTCTATTCCCAATACTGTATTTTGCTAGTTATGGAACCAATCTTTGTGATAACACTGAGACATCTTTCTTTTTCTGGCAACATCCTAGTGTTTTCATTATGATTAAATATCACAATATCTCACCATCAACATTATCTGAAATCATTCCGTTGATGTATTATTTTCAATCTGTTTGAAATTAGGTTGATGTATTTACAAAAAATCTGGTGTGACTCACTCACACAACTTTCCTTGCCGTTATGAAAAATGATCACCTGACGCTAGTGTTCCCGCGCATCTCAAGTATATTATTCAAAGATTTGAGCCAGCTGGTGACAGGAAAATAACGCTGGAGACACACGAGGTCTGCTATCTCTTCATAGTGAATCATTAATCAACAGTTGCCAACAGTTTGCAATTGGATAATCACATTTTCTCGAATTTCGAGCTTATTTTCAATTTTACGTGAAAATGTTACTGAACATTAATTGTAGAGATTCTCATGCTCAATCTTTTCCACTCGAAATTTTCCGTTTAAATTGTATCTGAAGCCTGATAATTGAGAATCTAAAATCAAACTTTGCATATATGGGACGGAGCTCCTGAAATTTTCACAGATATGGGACTTGTGGCAGTTGATAGAGCTTATCGATGACTATTTCAGTTATAACTTTAATCAAAATCGTTGGAGCCGTTTACGCGAAAAACCCTGTTTTTGACATTTTCTCCATTTTAGCCGCCATCTTGAATCGCATTTGATCGAAATTGTTCGTGTCGGATCCTTGTATTATAAGGACCGTATGTTCCAAATTTCAAGTCATTCCATTAATTGGGAGATGAGATATCGTGTACACAGACGCACATACACACACACACACACACACACACACACACACACACACACACACACACACACACACACACACACACACAACACACACACACATACACACACACATACATATCAATACCCAAAAACCACTTTTTTGGACTCAGGAGACCTTGAAACGTATAGAAATTTAGAAATTGGGGTAGCTACCTTATTTTTTTTCGTAAAGCAATACTTTCCTTACCTATGGTAATAGGGAAAGGAAAGTAAAAATATCTTATAGTACCCTTTTTCTGACAAAAACCAATTTTTTTCTGACAACCTCCCAGTGTTTTCATTATGGATAAATACACAACATCTCACCAACAACAGTAGCCTATCTGAAATCATTCCAATGATCCATTATTTTCGAAAATTCTGTTTTCTTTGAAAATTCTATTTTATAAATAAAAATAAGTAGCCCTGATTTCATACCTTTTAGGTTGATGAATATAATTTAGATTCCCTGTAAATTTTCCTTCTAAATAGCTTTCAATTTCATCACAACGGTGATGTAGTAGAAAAACCCAAGCTACCAGATACCAGCATTCTATACTATTTACAACAACAATGTTATTACATAGTTGGTTAGTAATAGTGCGACAGTAGTAGTGGTACACTGTACATAGTATGACTGCAATAATATAATTGAAGGACAACTCATTGCATAGTTCAGGTATTTGCCGTCAGAGGTGGGGGGTATCACCTAAAAGTGTGTTATTAGGTCAAGTTGGTGTAGAAATTCGGCTTTTGACGATTACGATGATGATGATGATGAATGTCTCACGTACTATTGTATGAGCTATGCTGACGATGATGATGATGATGATGATGATGATGAATAAGAAGTAGAAGAAAAAAGAAAAACAAAGAAGAGGAAGAAGAAGGAGAAGAAGAAAACCAAAGAAGAAGAAGAAGAAGAAGAAGAAGAAGAAGAAGAAGAGAAGAAGAAGAAGAAGAAGAAGAAAAGAAGAAGAAGAAGAAGAAGAAGAAGAAGAAGAAGAAGAAGATGATGATGATGATGATGATGATGATGATGAATGGCACTGTCAATCTACAGCTGTCAGCTATTACCAGTGTGGTATTACTATACATATTGAAATGTACAACTAACTTATAGCTAGTTAACAAACAATAAGGAAGCTTCACGGCTGCATGTGAAAGTGAGAGTCTAGTCTAGGATACAAAGTGTTGATGAGTCAATGATTGGAATAGTCTACTCTACTTTTTCAAGACTAGAAGGTCTACCCGTAAAAATACTCGTGATTTTTCAAATCAAATTATATGAGATCGTAAACAATTCTACAATCTAGTAGGCCTACAATAAATGAAAAATAGTACTATATAAAATATCAGTACATTCTCTCTCTGGATAGACTACTTTTATTCAAATTTTGAAAAAAAATGGTAACACTATAGTGAGGTTCACGTTATAATGGCAGTGTTTGATTAGCAATGGTATTGCTATCCTTGTCTATCATTAAACAAAGCGGATAGCGCTATCTCTTTCTCGCTTTGCTCTGTTGCCTGATCGTCTATCAACAATGTAGAATTAATAATTAAGGCTGTGCAAAGGCAACAAATAAACTTTCTACTCGTGATATTTTTCAAAGTTTTTCGATTTGTATATCATCAAGCTACCAAAATGAAAAAGTTTTCTCAGGAAAACATTTTTTTCCGATCATTACTTTTTGAGATATGAGCGCCTGAAGTTTAAATTTTTGGGACAGAACATTTCAAATTCGGTAAGAGATAAATCCATGAGCTTCAGAGGATAGATTCTTCATGGTATTATTGATCTAGTAAAAATCTGAAAATATCAATTTTTAAGATAGTTATCCAATTCACTAAAAATAACCAAAAATAACTTTTAGTTGAGTAATTTTTGGTAAATCGAATAACTTTTTCAAAAATTTATATTTTCAGAAAATTTTTGTTTTACTAGATCAATAATACCATGAAGAATCTATCCTCTGAAGCTCATGGATTCATATCTTACCGAATTTAAAATGTTCTGTCCCAAAAATTTAAACTTCAGGCGCTCATATCTCAAAAAGTAATGATCGTAAAAAAATGTTTTCCTGAGAAAACTTTTTCATTTTGATAGCTTGATGATATACAAATCGAAAAACTTTGAAAAATATCATGATTAAATAGTTTATTTCCAGCCTTTGCACAGAGCCTTAATTACTTGCTCTATGCCAGTTAGTATAGTATTCAGTTCGATTTAGTTTTTGTGTTGCGTATTATTGCAAGGATGGGTTTTGGTGCATAGTATAGCATGATAGGGTTGGCTGTGCCAAATATAGTTGGGTCCTTCTAGAAATATCGACGCCAGGCGTCTATTTTTGTGCAGTGGCGTCGTCTCCTGCAAAGGACCTCCCGGATCCTGCTCTTCTCTCTTTCCCTCACTCTTTTTCTCTCTCTCTCTTCTCTTTGTGTAATTTCCACTTCAGTTAATAATCCTCCTAAACAGCAAAACTTACATTCTTCATACCTCATGATTAACAACTAGTTTATAAAACGTTCATACTATTCGAATTATACAGAAGCAATTTATTCATTTATTTATACATTGATAGATACAATATAATTCTCAACTATGAATGATTGGGGAAGGAACAACAGGTTTAAAGCCCATAACTGTTTCTTTCCCAAAATTTAGTAATGCTTGCGTACTACAGGTTAACTAGCCTATAGTTAATCGTTTATAGTTAATAGTTAATCGATCATCGTTTATAGTATTATAGTGCCAGTCAGTGATAGCTCCAGCTTGAATTTCTATAAGACAAAAACTTCATAACATTTAGGTACACTTTCAAGTTTTTTTGCCATTTTCTTGAATGGACTAATTTATAACTGTAAAAATCATAGATAATGGAACGATCAGCGTATATTTAGGTTAGTAGGTCATCAGCTTTATTGGAAACTGACAAAGCAATGTATTGTCTATATATTGGATTATTCAGCCTTGAAAATCATCAGTTTTCAACGTCAATAACTAAAATATTATTATCAAATATGTTCAATGCCAATAAAAAATCATGAATCTTCTTCTGAAATGGAAAACTGTTCCGGTATTTTATTAGAATTTATTTATCTTCGTTTTTAAGGATTTTATTTTTATTCACTGATATTATTTTGTTGATGGTTCCAATTTTCGTTTCAAAATAGTTAAAATTATTGATAAAATGAATAATTGTTTTTTTTAAGGCAGTTTTATGTCAACTCACTTGAGTCTATTGGTTTTTCAGTATCTCATTTCGATTAATTTGATAGTAGTGGACTTAATTACTAGCTTTCGGTGTCTGAAGTTGATATTGAAGGTCAATTGAAGGACGGAAATTTCAACGCTTGCCTTCATCTTGAAGGTTCAAAACTCTATGGCTACCTGAAGGTTTAGTTGTCAATGTTAATGTTAGCTCAAGGATACTAGTAGTTCTGTGAACAGTAGACCTCACGCAGTATTCTCATCCACAAGTACCTGATTGGAACTATAGACCTTACAGCAATAGACTGGCTTCTCCACACATCTGTGTAATCACTTGTCAGCTGATTTATGATGATAATTCTATAGTCTGATTTTTACTCTAATATTGACGTATGAAGGAGGCTCCTTCTTCCTTTTATATTATCCTTGAAATGCAAAATTTCCAAAAACCTTGTATATACGTCGACGCGCAATTAAAAAAGGAACATACCTGTCAAATTTCATGGAAATCTATTACCGCGTTTCGCCGTAAATGGGCAACATATAAACATATAAACATACAAACATTTAAACATTAAGAGAAATGCCAAACCGTCGACTTGAATCTTAGACCTCACTTCGCTCGGTCAATGACTTTACTCAACTCGGTTCCTCAATCGATTCTATCATCAGATTCATTGAAATTGTTAAATAAATATAAAACATCATAGAATGAAACAAGTCAAAAATGTTTCATCATATTCAGTCTTATTAGAAATGGTTGTACAGTTGCAGAATCAGGTTTCGGCATAGGCCTAATCATGAGCTGTGTTATCAGCTAATAACTTGATTGGTTCTTTTATTCATTATAGAAAACCCTCAACATTAGTCAATACACTAATTATTTTGAAATTGTAAGTCGTATGAGTCTTTATTTACTATGTATTTTATCTTCAGAATATCCAGGTTCTAAATTTTATTATTCACATTAATAAACATAGAGAACTTTTCAACCTCCTTATATCGCCTTACAATCTCCGTCCCTCAACCATTACCTTTGAACCACACAATGCAGTTCTATCCATTTGTAGAAGACAGTTCGATTAGATTGTTCATAAGCTTATAAATGTGATACCTTCTTTTTTATAACAGATAATTTGAATGGAAGACTTCTGAGAGAGATAGATTTATGATTGCTTCTTCACATCCTAGGATAAGTGATTTCCTGTAATATTGTAACTAGGATAAGTTCACAATCATTCAAGACTGCTTTTTTATTTTATTATCTCGTATTTTCTTACTTTTTTTACTTTCCTTCTTTGTATTTTTTCAAATTTAGATGTTAATAGGAATCCACCAATTTTATTTATCTTAGAAATAATTTTGTTTTAGTAATAACACTCGGCCCCTGCGCTCAGGTTTTTAATCTTCTCAGGGACTTTCCGTATTTAATAATAATACTATTTTACTTTTACTTATATTGTTAATTGTCAATTGTATCTATGTAATTATAGACATTCATGTATGCATTGTATGAAGGAAAAATAAACTATTGATTGATTGATTGTTTGATAAATAATAATACTGTATTATGTAACAGTATTTTCTAGAAGTCCGGTCCTACTAGATATCAAATTATTTATTTATTAGATTAGCAAAAACAATATAACGTTCCGAAAAGAAAAAACAGGCAATTGCCGAAAACTTCTTCAATTTCCTAATTTAGTTTCAAATTGTCCAAATATTATACATGGACTATGTCCAATAACCTCCCATAACTGAATAATTCAAAAATAAAAAATATCTCTGATTCCCTAATTGACCGAGCGGAGTGAGGTCTAAGATTCAAATCGACGGCTTGGCATTTCTCTTAATGTTTAAATGTTTGAATGTTTTTATGTTTATATGTTGCGCATTTACGGCGAAACGTGGTAATATATTTCCATTAAATTTGATAGGTATGTTCCTTTTTTAATTGCGCGTCGACGTATATACAAGGTTTTTGGAAATTTTGCATTTCAAGGATAATATAAAAGGAAAAAGGAGCCTCCTTCATACGCCAATATTGGAGTAAAAATCAGACTATAGAATTATTCATCATTAAGATATTGAGATATCGCTGTATTTCCATAAGGTCTATAGTTTCAATCAGGTACTTGTGGATGAGAATACTGCGTGAGGTCTACTAGTAGTTCTGTGAACAGTAGACCTCACGCAGTATTCTCATCCACAAGATGGAAATTACTAAGATTAATTAATTATAATTAATTCATTAGCATTTGAATAATTACAATATTTTAGTAATTTCCATGTGTAGACTGGTTGGCCGCTATGGCTTCGTATAAAATGAGCGCTGCTATCCAGAGATTGTCAGTTTGGTGTAAGGGTAAGATTTCCGCATTCCTGACTGGCAATTAGGAGGTGCTGGGTTCGATTCCCGGGCTGACAAATAATTTTCGAATAGTAGCGCTCATCGAATTTCCATCTAGCTGTTTACCCTGTTGACAATATTTGCAGTAGCATAAGTCTTCGGGGTGAATTACAGCATTTGATTTGGAATTTTGTTCAATAATAATAATAATTAATTCATTAGCATTTGAATAATTATTGCAATATCTCAATCAATTATTGCAATAATTTCCATCTGTAGATTTCTCTTCATTTGTTGTTGTTTAAGGGTTCGCGTGGAACTGAATAATATTAGATATTATCCAGCCGGATATTTATTAAAAACACAGGAAGTTGGGCGTGTCTAGTCTCGGCCAATGACAGTTGAGCTCAACCTTCATTGGTCAACAGCTAATGGCCAATCATAGCGCTTCGTAGCCATATTCTGCTACTCAATTTTTACTGCTTTCAGTTTACTGGAGATTAATTATTATTAAACGAAATTTCAATTAAATGCTGTTTATCACCCCGAAGACTTCTGCTACTGCAAATATTGACACAGGGTTCGGTTCCCGGGCTGACAAATAATTTAAATAATTTTTATATAGTAGCGCTCATCGAATTTTCATCCAGCTGTTTACCCAGTTGTCAATATTTGCAGTAGCAGAAGTCTTCGGGGTGATTAAAAGCATTGAATTAGAATAGAGATAGTTATATCTGCTTATATTCATGTATATAGTTCAAAACCGTTAAATTCATGTAGTAGGTATACCACATTGTAATATATGTACTTGATAAATCTGCATTTAGTTTTGTATTATATCAGTTAATCCATAATATTGTATTGAAAAAACTGTATATATAAAATAACATTTGAACCAACGTTTTTCAAAGAGATTTCAGTAGACTAGTATTATCTCACTGGAGAAAAAGCTTTCAAAAGAGGCAAGTTTCTAGTTGTACAAGAGTTTGTTGAGGTTTCAGAGTAACAACCCCTTGATGAACACCCCCGGGGTTTTTACGGTTAGTGATGGGGGGGGGGGTAGGTCACGTGACCCAGTGACCCATTTTTGTGTTACCTACTGCAGAGTGGTGCCGGCGGAGTCTCATTTCATCTAGGAAGAACAAATCCAGTCTCTTCAGTTCTTTTAGTGCAAGGGTCGCTTGGTTAGATGAACCGAATCGGAATGGGAACACAGCAGTATAAAGGATATTAAACGCAAGTATTGGACAGAATAAAGAAAAAATAGGAGAGAGAGAGAAAAAAAAATTATTTACAACAAGACGGGTACAAGGGAGGGGAGTAAACAACGAGGTGGAAGAATAATATTTTTGTGGTGGAAATATTTAATTTTGTGATTGTGTATTACAGAAGTAGAAGAAGAGGAAGAAGAAGAAGAAGAAGAAAAAAAGAAGAAGAAGAAGAAAAAGAAGAAGAAAAAGAATGAGGAGTAAGTCATGAAAGTACTGTGAGCTGGAACTTGTTAACGACACGAAAAGAATGAGAAAAAAACAGAAAATAATGTAGAGAAAGAAGAAGAGAAGACGAGGAGAAGAAAAGCAGGAGGAAGGAGTCGAAATAGGGAGGAAATGAGTAGAGTTTAAGGAGGACGAGGAGGATGAGGAGGAGGAGGAGGAGGATGATGATGAGGAGTAAGAGGAGGAGGAGGAGGAGAAGGAGGAGGAGGATGAGGAGTAGAAGGTAGAGAGAATAAGAACAAGAGGAGTGGAATGAGGATAGAGTAAGTGAGACTGATAGAACAAAAAGTGAGAGAAAATTAAAAGTGATCAGAGGAACAGACGTAGCGTGGAAAAGCGATTTGATCCAATACAAGCATTTCAAGAGCGCTTCTCTGATTGGATGGATCATCGACCAATAGAGAAAGAGATAGATATAAGTAGAAGAGAAGAGAAGGAGTGAGAAAGAAGACAGCATTCTCCTTCCACTACTACGCTTCACAACATCAATTCCAGGATGGAGAAGGAAGTATGGTATTTAAGAGAGGCATGAACCAATAAGACAGACAACAGTGCTGTGAAATCGGAAAACTGTAGAAGATAGAAACGGAAAGACTGAGAAAGGAGACAATGAACAAAGTGGACTACGATGAGAAAAGAAAATGAGAAGAGGAAGGAGAAACAGAGGAAGAGGGAATGAAAAGATCAAGAATAAAAGGGGAGAGAGAAGAAGAAAATAAAGTCGACAAGGAGAAGAGGGAAACTAGGTATAAAACAGGTTTTTTTACTTTTAATAAATCTCACACACTATAGAGAATTGAATGTTGATTCTGGGTTATAAAATGAAATAAACGTGGATGAAGGAAAATGAGAAGAAGGTGGCTTAGAAAAAGAAAAAGGAAGGAGAGGGTACAACAACATAGGGAAATAAGATTACATTAGAGTTCTTTGTTCATGTAGCCAAAGTTACAATATATTCTAGAATCAATTCGCTTATATGGGATATACTTGATTCAAATAAAAACAATATAAAAACTTTTAGTACCCTTTTATTAAAAACTTTAAAATATTTGAACGACTAGTTCCAACCATAGGACATTTTCAAGTTAATAACATTATCATTGTCTTTTCCTACAGATACCTTGAAAAGTGACTATTTGTGCACTGATTGCAGGCCGCAAAGAATCACTTTTCCGCACTAGTGCGCAAAGTGAGTACTTTGCGTACTCCAGATTTGCAGCATGACAACGCAAAATAGTTAGTAGGTTATATGGAGCACCAGTGCAGCAAAATCAAAATTAAGTTGGTAATACTCATAGTGAGGCCCACATTATAATGGCAGTGGAGAATAGTGTTGCCTTGCCATTATGTGCCTTGATTATAGTCATTTCAATGCTTACATAAGATAAACCCCCTTCAAGCAGTCAGATCAATTTTCAATTGAATTGAATCATTATAATTCAATTATTATTATTCAATTTTGAATAAATTAAGGTTTTTATTAATAATAAAATCACAGAAAAACATTTCATGGATTTCAGTGAATTTTACCCATAATTACCCACTTTTCATATTCAATGGTAACTGTAGGAAAAATTTAATGTGAAATACGTGCGCAAAGTTCGTTTGCTGCACTCAAGAAACCATCATTCCTTAACCGTTTCTTTCGGTGCAGCAAACTGTCACTTTGCGCACTAGTTGCACAAATAACTATTTCAATTTTCAAGTTAAAAAGTCATTATCATTGTCTTTTTTAATCTTCAAGTTAAAATGTCATTATCATTGTCTTTTTTCAATTCTCAAGTTAAAATGTAATTATCATTGTCTTTTTTAACATTAAAATGACCTATGTTTGAAACTAGTCGTTAAGATATTTTTAAAGTTTTAAATAAAAGGGTACCTACTAAAAGTTTTTATATTGTTTTTATTTTAATACACTAATCCACATTGAATGACATTATAGCTAATGACTCAACGAATTTTAGGAGCTATGGAAAATTATTAATCACAATAGAGATTGAATGCAATTTGTATATCGATAATATTGCAATCTGAAACTACATAGATTGGCGGTTTTTCAGCAAATAATTGTCTCTAAAACGTATAAATGAAATAATATCCTTTCCATCAACACACGACCGGAGATAGAGGAATAAGGCTCAACTCACACTTAGCGACTCAGGTCGAGAAGAGACTCGACTCTAGTGGAGAGCATGTGTTTCCAAATGGTGACACTCAGACCAGTCGATTCTAGTCTCCGTGACGTCACCATTTGAAAAACACATGCTCTCGACTAGAGTCGAGTCTCTTCTCGACCTGAGTCGCGTAAGTGTGAGTTGAGCCTAAGACTTAAGACAAGAGATAGAAGAAATTAGGACAGAACTGATAAAACTAAACTAAAACGACCACAGACGAATCTGCGGTAGATTGTAAAAGAGAAATGTGGAAAAAGAAACACAAGCAGTACAATCCGTGGCTATAGAATGTAATTCATCCTCGTATTCACTCTCTGAATACAGTACTTACAAAAAGAGATGAGAGGATTTTATTCAACAGGAGTGGTGAGTGAGCGAGTAGATGCAAATGGTGGTGGGAAAGAAATGCTGAGAACGAGGAATGGACACGGAGAAGAAAAAATGAAGAGAAAGAACAAGAGGCAGACAGAGAGAAGAAGAGAGGCAAAAATGAAAAATGTGTTCCTTCAGAAATATTGAACACTTGAACAGTTGTTGAGAAGCAACGGTGGAAAGTGAGATACGATTAATCAGAGCGTGGTAAGAAGATGATGGAGAATAACAAGAAGAAGAAGAAGAAGAAGAAGAAAAAGAGTTCCCCGATGTGAAAGTGCCCCCTCTACCAGTCCCCACCCACTACAGTAAAGAGCTGAGAAATCCAAACAGCCAATCAGCATAGCTCAAACCGAAATCCATCTCACAGTGTTGTGAGTTCTGAAATTTTCCTCTCAGCCTCTTCAGCTTTCATTCATTGCTGCAATCATGACTACATAATCGTTATCACGATCATAACAGTCTGCCAACACTAATTTAGTCATTCGTTTGAATCGCTCAATTCATTTCAACTTGAATCCTTCTCAAATTACAAGCAAAATCCTATGCTAAATAATCATTAGTCATTGCTGTTAACCCACTATAATTAGGAATCTACCTAGAACTATAAGCTCATTTATATTATCCTTGCTATAATTCAAGTGTAGCATAGAACTAATATAGGCACCTTAATTAGTGAATCAGAGCTAGTTTTTATTTTTGAATTATTTAGTTATGAAGTAGTGCATTAATTAGCATTTGAACAAAAATGCAACTCCGAATTAATTTCCATCTGTTACTAGAGATTGTTATATATACCTGCTTGTATTCATGTATATAGTTTAAAACCGTTAAATTCATGTAGTAGGTATACCACATTGTAATATATGTACTTAATAAATCTGTATTAAGTTTTGTATTATATCAGTTGTATGATTGAATTTCAATAATTTCAGTTTACGCAATACGAGCGTGAATTTATGCAAATCCAGAAATCTCTGTATTTTTATATCTGGTTATTTATATTTATTCATATCTGGATATTTATGTTCACGGATCTCGAAAACGGCTCTAACGATTTTCACGAAATTTGGCTCATAGTAGGTTTATGATATAAAAATTCGATTGCACTAGGTCTCATCCTTAGGAAAACACGCTGAACGATATTAAGAGGATAATTATTATCATTGGCTGGATAGTAAAAAAGTGAGTGAGCGAGTGAGTATGTGAAGAATCAAAATATCGCATCCCCGAAATTCATAAGATGACATATAGCCAACTGTGAATTATAAACATGATTATTTTAGAGAATTGTGTTCTGTTTATCAATAAATAAAAATAACGAGGGAAGCTCGGTGCTTCGATATTCAAACAATGAATTACAAGAGAGAGAGGAGATATCTGTACGTTGAAATAAACCTGATAAATTCACGTGTGAAAGATATATCTGTAGTTATATGTATCGGCTCCGGCTCATTCATTCTTGATTCTCGTATGCAAATATGTACATCGTTCGACTTTCCATCAATGAACGGTGCTGAGCAAATAATAAGCCGCCAAACATCGTGTAGAAGACAACCAACCACTCTCACACACACACCTACGCTACGACGGTTTCGTGGGTGGATGGGTGGACGTCGGTGGAGGGGAAAAGGCAATTTATTTGCATGAATGGGAAACGAGATTCGTGCGTGTGTGTGTGAGTGTGTGTGAGTTGTAAGCGGTCTTTTCCGGGACAATGGCTTTGTGTGAGTGGCCTATCCTTTGGTAGTATTGACTGCTCAACTTATGAATGAACGCAAAATCCTTCAATGGGGAATTTGTCTGGATGAAGGGGAGTAATTCTGTAATAATGGACGTTGTTTGAAGGATCGATCAGAGATTTTGATTTTTGAGTGATATAGATTTTGTACACACCCAATTAATCCTATAGGTGCGTACAGATATACGCGCCGCGAACATGAGCAATTCACTTTTTAATCAGCTGACTATATCTGTATTTTTACAGAAACGTTATAAGATATAGATATAAAAAGCTTGGCATCAGCTGATTAAAAGTGAATTGCTCATATTCGCGGCGCGTAAATCTGTACGCACCTTATTATATTAAGCGAGCAATTTCTGTATTATATTTATATGATTATGTGGTTATCTGGTTATATGGTTATACGGTTATACCTATGGGTATATATCAACGGATCTCGAAAACGGCTCTAACGATTCTCACGAAATTTGGAACAAAGTAGGTTTATGATATGAAGGTTCGATTGCAACTAGGTCTCAACCCTTGGATAACTCACTGAAGGACATTAAAAGGATAAATACGTCCTTGGAAAAACAGCTGAAAATTTTTTCGTCTGTCGATACCGTGATGGAAGAGAGTGAACGAGTGCTTGTGTGTGGGATCATCCAGCTGATCTCACGAGAAGAAAAATTCAGCAAGAGAAACTTATTTTCGTTTATTTCTCTTTTTTTTAGAAAACATGTTCACTTTAAAAAGTCCAAAATAGTAACTAGATGCTGTTAGTGATACATAGTATATTAACAAATATTGTAGCAAACATAGTATATCATTCTAAATCGAATTCATAGTATATCTATTTGTAATTGATGATGTGTTTGTTTTTACTTTCCTTGCCCTATTACCATAGGTAAGGAAAGTATTGCTTTCCGAAAAAAATTAAGGTACCCCAATTTCTAAATTTCTATACGTTTCAAGCTCCCCTGAGTCCGAAAAAGTGGTTTTTGGGCATTGGTCTGTGTGTGTGTGTGTGTGTGTGTGTGTGTGTGTGTGTGTGTGTGTGTGTGTGTGTGTGTATGAGTGTATGTGCGTCTGTGTACACGATATCTCATCTCCCAGTTAACGGAATGACTTGGAATTTGGAACGTAAGGTCCTTACACTATAAGGATCCGACACGAACAATTTCGATCAAATGCAATCCAAGATGGCGGCTAAAATGGCGAAAATGTTGTCAAAAACAGGGGTTCTCGCGATTTTCTCGAAAACGGCTCCAACGATTTTGATCAAATTCATACCTAGAAAAGTCATTGATAAGTTCTATCAACTGCCACAAGTCTCATATCTGTAAAAATTTCAGGAGCACTGCACCATCTATGCAAAGTTTGGTTTTAGATTCCCAATTATCAGGCTTCAGATATAATTTAAACAAAAAAAATCGAGTGGAAAAGATTGAGCATGAAAATCTCTGCAATTAATGTCCAGTAACATTTCCACCAAGAATTGAAAATAAGCTTGAAATCCGATAAAATATGATTATTAAATTGCAAACTGTTGGCAACTGTTGTTTCTATTAAATCATTCATTACGAAGAGATAGCAGACCTCGTGTATTTCCATTCCAGCGTTATTGACCTATTACCAGCCTTCTCATATCTTTGAATAGTAGACTTTAGATGCGCGAGTACACTAGCGTCAGGTGATCAATTTTCATAACGGCAAGGAAAGTTGTGTGAGTGCGCCACACCAGATTTTTTGAAGTGTGAATAAATTTTAATTTTGTTGAGTGATAGTTGCTTAACCTAGATTTTGATTTGGACTGTAGTATAAATTTGAAAAGGGACAGTTTTAGGCATAAGCGAGTTGTGCCTCCTCATATAACTGTAATAGTATATTTCGCACCTAGGGCCGAAAATGAGACTTTTCTGGCTCGAAATCGGTTTTCAAAAAGATTTCGGTTTTAGAAAAGATTGAGAGCCGGAAAAACATTTTTGCCCATGGTGAGAACGTTATTTTTCGCCACACAGAAAAATAAACAATATATATATTAGAATAATTGTTCATTATAAGCAAAAGTGGAAGGTGATAGCTCTAGCAAATCTGAGGTAATCTGAATATCAGGAAATTGTCCAAGTATTTTTATTTTTTATTCTGATTTGTCTAAATAACCTAAAAGATTATGTTCAATTATGTAAGAGGTGAATTTATACTTTTTATTCTTCCAAATGACAATAAGATGCTGATATTATTATAAATTTTTTGATTCTTGAATAATAAACACAAATAATAAAAAGTTTTTTGATCAGCTGTTTTAGCACACTTGAAATTTGGCCAATCTGGATGTCAACAATGCTTGTTGTCGTCGACTTCGGGAGTTTAGGTTAGAAGTTCTATCCTACTCTGAAAATCGAATTAATACTCGGAATAGTTTATAATACGGTATATATCTTATCTGTTTTTCATTCATCCAAATAAAATGATAGTATCTTATTGCAGAATACTTATTCAATTCTAGAAGCATAAACTGATTCCATTTTGTAAACACGTTCACATCAAATCAGAATCAGCTGACTTCAAGGTTATTTTACAGCCCTAGGGCCGTAAAACTTTTACCGGCCTGGTCAGAAAACAATCATTTTCGGCCTCCATATGACGCACGAAAACCAGCTCATTACATCCAAGTGGAGCGAAATAGTATATTTCGCACCTAGGGCCGAAAATGAGACTTTTCTGGCTCGAAATCGGTTTTCAAGTCCGAGGCCGTAGGCCGAGGACTAGAAAAGATTGAGAGCCGGAAAAACATTTTTGCCCATGGTGAGAACGTTATTTTTCGCCACACAGAAAAATAAACAATATATATATTAGAATAATTGTTCATTATAAGCAAAAGTGGAAGGTGATAGCTCTAGCAAATCTGAGGTAATCTGAATATCAGGAAATTGTCCAAGTATTTTTATTTTTTATTCTGATTTGTCTAAATAACCTAAAAGATTATGTTCAATTATGTAAGAGGTTGAATTTATACTTTTTATTCTTCCAAATGACAATAAGATGCTGATATTATTATAAATTTTTTGATTCTTGAATAATAAACACAAATAATAAAAAGTTTTTTGATCAGCTGTTTTAGCACACTTGAAATTTGGCCAATCTGGATGTCAACAATGCTTGTTGTCGTCGACTTCGGGAGTTTAGGTTAGAAGTTCTATCCTACTCTGAAAATCGAATTAATACTCTGAATAGTTTATAATACGGTATATATCTTATCTGTTTTTCATTCATCCAAATAAAATGATAGTATCTTATTGCAGAATACTTATTCAATTCTAGAAGCATAAACTGATTCCATTTTGTAAACACGTTCACATCAAATCAGAATCAGCTGACTTCAAGGTTATTTTACAGCCCTAGGGCCGTAAAACTTTTACCGGCCTGGTCAGAAAACAATCATTTTCGGCCTCCATATGACGCACGAAAACCAGCTCATTACATCCAAGTGGAGCGAAAAAATAATTGTACGACTGAGAAAATGAATAAATAAAATATAAACTATAAATTCAATCAGTTGCACCTGATATGTTGGTGAATACATGGCGAGAGCTTGAATATCGTAATGAAGTGTGCACGGAACAAATGGATCCCATGTTGAATTGTACTGATGTTGAACAAAAGTTGAATATTCTCTTTTTCATTGTATGTACTTGTTGATGAAGTTTTCCATTAATTTATACCTAAAACTAGGGATTTCTTTCTCAAACACTCAGAATTATACTCCAAGTAGGTAACAGTTTTATAACATTAATCCGTCCTACATTTCTCCATAATGTAGGCCTACAAACAACTCCATGTCGCAGTCATCAGCTCTTATCTTGGGCTTTGTTGTCCTGTACAGTTCAGTACAGTACATGGTTACTATTGTATGCAAATTCATGTTGATGTCTCACACAGACAGGCACACACACACACACACACACACACACACACTCTCTCGCACATGCCCGCAAGCCCGCATCCTGTGGCCTATTCATGTGTGAATGTGTGAGAATTGTGAAACCGATATGTGCATAATGTGAACAGCTTGGTTGTCGGCGATGTGTGGTTTTCCAAGGTTGAGAGATTTTTTTTTGTTTACTTGCTATAAAATAATAGTAATGATATTGACTATTTGATTTATCATGATGATTATAAGCGTTAGTTTTCTCATGAATATCAATAATTTGCTTTTATATTGTGGGAATGGAATTACTAAAACTTTGTTGGAAAATTAGTGTTCTCAATTTTTGAACAATAAGAATCGGCTCTTTTTAATAGGGTTTTTTTAACTATATTGAGGCCCACATTTTATCAACTATATTCAGATCTATATTTTATCAACTATAGTGGGGTCCACATTTTATCAACTATAGTGAGGTCTATATTTTATCTACTATAGTGGGGTTCAACTATATTGAGGACCACATTTTATCAACTATATTGAGGTCCACATTTTATCAACTAACTATAGTGAGGTCTATATTTTATCAACTATAGTGGGGTCCACATTTTATCAACTGTATTGAGGTCCACAGTTTTTCAACTATATTGAGGTCCAAATTTTATCAACTATATTGAGGTCCACATTTTATCAACTATATTGAGGTCCACATTTTATCAACTATAGTGAGGTCCACATTTTATCAACTACAGTTAGATCAACATTTTATCAACTATAGTGAGGTACACATTTTATCAACTATCGTGAGGTCCACATTTTATCAACTATAGTGAGGTACACATTTTATCAACTATTGTGAGGTCCACATTCTATCAACTACAGTTAGATCAACATTTTATCAACTATATTGAGGTCCACATTTTATCAACTATAAATTCAATCAGTTGCACCTGATATGTTGGTGAATACATGGCGAGAGCTTGAATATCGTAATGAAGTGTGCACGGAACAATGGATCCCATGTTGAATTGTACTGATGTTGAACAAAAGTTGAATATTCTCTTTTTCATTGTATGTACTTGTTGATGAAGTTTTCCATTAATTTATACCTAAAACTAGGGATTTCTTTCTCAAACACTCAGAATTATACTCCAAGTAGGTAACAGTTTTATAACATTAATCCGTCCTACATTTCTCCATAATGTAGGCCTACAAACAACTCCATGTCGCAGTCATCAGCTCTTATCTTGGGCTTTGTTGTCCTGTACAGTTCAGTACAGTACATGGTTACTATTGTATGCAAATTCATGTTGATGTCTCACACAGACAGGCACACACACACACACACACACACACACACACACACACACACACACACACTCTCTCGCACATGCCCGCAAGCCCGCATCCTGTGGCCTATTCATGTGTGAATGTGTGAGAATTGTGAAACCGATATGTGCATAATGTGAACAGCTTGGTTGTCGGCGATGTGTGGTTTTCCAAGGTTGAGAGATTTTTTTTTGTTTACTTGCTATAAAATAATAGTAATGATATTGACTATTTGATTTATCATGATGATTATAAGCGTTAGTTTTCTCATGAATATCAATAATTTGCTTTTATATTGTGGGAATGGAATTACTAAAACTTTGTTGGAAAATTAGTGTTCTCAATTTTTGAACAATAAGAATCGGCTCTTTTTAATAGGGTTTTTTTAACTATATTGAGGCCCACATTTTATCAACTATATTCAGATCTATATTTTATCAACTATAGTGGGGTCCACATTTTATCAACTATAGTGAGGTCTATATTTTATCTACTATAGTGGGGTTCAACTATATTGAGGACCACATTTTATCAACTATAGTGGGGTCCACATTTTATCAACTAACTATAGTGAGGTCTTTATTTTATCAACTATAGTGGGGTCCACATTTTATCAACTATATTGAGGTCCACATTTTTTCAACTATATTGAGGTCCACATTTTATCAACTATATTGAGGTCCACATTTTATCAACTATATTGAGGTCCACATTTTATCAACTATAGTGAGGTACACATTCTATCAACTATTGTGAGGTCCACATTCTATCAACTACAGTTAGATCAACATTTTATCAACTATATTGAGGTCCACATTTTATCAACTATAGTGAGGTACACATTTTATCAACTATAGTGAGGTACACATTTTATCAACTATTGTGAGGTCCACATTCTATCAACTACAGTTAGATCAACATTTTATCAACTATATTGAGGTCCACATTTTATCAACTATAGTGAGGTACACATTTTATCAACTATAGTGAGGTACACATTTTATCAACTATTGTGAGGTCCACATTCTATCAACTACAGTTAGATCAACATTTTATCAACTATATTGAGGTCCACATTTTATCAACTATAGTGAGGTACACATTTTATCAACTATAGTGAGGTACACATTTTATCAACTATTGTGAGGTCCACATTCTATCAACTACAGTTAGATCAACATTCTTTCAACTATAGTGAGGTCGACATTTCATCAACTATATTGAGGTCCACATTTTATCAACTATTGTGAGATCCACATTTTAATGACAGTATTTGATTAACATTATTGTTGCTATCTTTGTCTATCAATCGTCAAAGCCGATAGCGCTATCCTTTTCCAGCTCCGCAACTTTGTCAGATCGTTTGTCAACAATATAGAAATATAGTACAAAATATTCAATCTCAATTATTATAGAAATTTATTTATTGAAACATATATTTGGGTATTGGAAACGAGACAGGGCCGCCGAAAACCAGTACATTCAGAGAGTGATATGTATCAGTATAACCGCTAAAACAAAAAAAAATACGGGGTGATTCAATTCAGTAGACTAAAAGCTTTCACTGTGAAAACGGCCCTAAAAAGCGTATTTCCTTTTAGCTTACCTGGAATTAGTTATTTTCCGGTTTAAATGAATGTCAAAATATTCCTGATTAGGGCACCCATTCCCAGGAATCAAGACATTATCAATTGATTTTTGTGGAATTTCTCCACGATTGTAAAAAAACAGTTTTATTTTTGTTACATCCACATTACTTATTTCTTGATCGTTTACAGGACTGCAATTCTTTGTTGAAATCAATAACTTGCTGCAGATGTGTTGGTTTCAACAACTTTACCCTGTAATAATGTCTAATAAAATGTGGATGTGACAAAAATGATTTTTTTTTCTCAAAACATTATAGCTCTACCAAAAATACTGACATGAATTGGCTACTAATTTCATTTTGGTATCGTTTTTCAGTTATCTATTTTCTTGTTTGTAAGTAACTTTTTGTTTTGGAGTTTTGTTGTCTAATTGGTTGTTTTTGTATGTTTCAGGGCAGTGACAGACCCCCGTGATGGCTGCCGAGTGGCCCTCAAAAAACTGCCCAAAGTTTTCCACTCACTCGTCTCATCGAAGCGAGTTTTCCGGGAACTAAAAATGCTCTGCTTCTTCAAACACGAAAACGTAAGTCATAATTCATGTCAAATGTGTATGAAAAATTATTTGTTTCTGGTGATTAATGTTCTGTAAATAAATGCTGATGGAATATTGAGCTATTACAGTAAAAATAGAGAAATATCTAGAACACTAGATTGTATTAATACTATAGAAAGTTAGGTCCACGTTATCATGGCAGTATTTGATTAACATTTGATGTGCTATCATTTATCAGTCAACAAAGCAGACAGTGGAATCCTATGCAATATTGCCAGATCGTTTTTAAACAATCTTGAAATATAATTCATCAACAAAATATTCAATCTCAAATATGAGATTTTGATATTAAACTATTAAAAAATTTATTTTCTTGATAAAATGTAATTAGATATTGATCATTTTTAAGAAGAATAAACAGTTGATATTCCATCTGTTTTACCGGTATCAGCTACCTCTCATATAAGGCAATGGCAAGGCAGAGAATCGGCAACGCTGTTCTCTCATCTTTCTCCACTGCCATTATAACGTGGATCTCACTACATAATATATATTACACATAATTGACCGAGCGAAGTGAGGTCTAAGATTCAAGTCGACGGTTTTGCATTTTTCTTTATGTTTTTATGTTTATATTTATGTTGCGCATTTACGGCGAAACGCGGTAATAGATTTTCATGAAATTTGACTGGTATGTTCCTTTTTAAATTGCGCGTCGACGTATATACAAGGTTTTTGGAAATTTTGCATTTCAAGGATAATATGAAAGGTAAAAGAAGCCTCCTTCATACGCCAATATTAGAGTAAAAATCAGACTATAGAATCATTCATCATGAATCAGCTGTCTAGTGGACTATAATACTACCCGTTCAAAAACATCGAACATCTTGAAAAAAAAAATGTATGTGGACTATAATACTACCCGTTCAAAAACATCGAGCATCGAACATCTAGTGGACTATAATACCACCCGTTCAAAAACATCGAACATCTTGAAAAAAAATGTATCTTTCCATCAACGTTGTAGACAGTTGCAGCCAGACCTGATAACAGCGCTCACACTCACATTCCGGGACGATACGTCACGGTACGATAGGACAGAAAGCTCTATGTTTATTTAGAATTTTCTCTAGACATTTTAAATTGATAAATATTATTTATTAATTTTTGAGAAAACATAACTACAGGTCAATGTAACTTACTGAGCGCGAGGTCTACTGTTCACATAACTACTAGTATGTAATATGTTACATTTTATACTCCCTGGTCTGGTGGTATTGAGCCAGCAAGCATTTTTCAGAGTCATTGTATTAAATGTGACTTCAAAGAATGAATTTAAAATATAAGACTAGTAGTTCTGTGAACAATAGACCTCGCGCAGTTATAAACCACAGCCTCCTCTTATACTGTCCATCAGAGTAAATCTTGTTAGTATGTCGTGTCGGCGAGATATCGGTGTGAAAACGGCTAATGGCTGTTGGGGTTGGTGTATCAAAAGTGCTAACATCAAAAGCTAATCTCCTTCAAGACATACTGGCAACAGGTCAGCCCGAGTTCAAAGCAAAGGAAGGTCGAGAGACAATACTATGTTATTTATCTATTAATAGCATGCAATCAATAGTTCATTTAATAGTGCATTGAAATTGCATTCAATGAGGAATGCAATTTATAATCTACTCGACAGCTGATTTATGATGAATAATTTTATAGTCTGATTTTTACTCTAATATAGGCGTATGAAGGAGGCTCCTTTTCCTTTTATATTATCCTTGAAATGCAAAATTTCCAAAAACCTTGTACATACGTCGACGCGTAATTGAAAAAGGAACATACCTTTCAAATTTCATGAAAATCTATTACCGCGCTTCGCCGTAAATGCGGAACATTAATATAAACATGAAAACATAAAGAAAAATGCAAAACCGTCGACTTGAATCTTAGACCTCACTTCGCTCGGTCAATTAAATACAGAATACAGTATACATCAAATACCTGACGCACTATGAATAGTATTATCGAAGTTTACAAGTTGATCAACCAATATTGATTGAACGGTCAAGTTGGTAATAGATACAGTACAGTTGTATCTAATTTAGAAGTAGAACGTCCACAATTTCTTATTTCATATCTTGTACTATATTCGTCAACCAACTGATAATATTCGCCTGATAACTTTCCAAAATCTATTTACGGTTTGTATGCGTGTGTAACGTCTTGTTTTTCTACTGGTTGCTGATTTTTTCACATCCAGAAAGTTGAAACGCGTGGGAATAACAGTTCCTTGAGTCTTCACACGTTAATGATATGGGGAGAAATTTATTTATTTTTGCTTGAAATGTTTGGGAATTCCAACTATAATTTACAATTGTACCGTACCATGATATCTGCAATAGAATATTATATTCGTGCATCTATAGTGAGGTCCACTTTATAATGGCAGTGGAGAAAAACTTTGCCGATCCTCTGTCTTGTCAATGCCTTCTATAGACGGTAGCCGATACAGGTTGATTGATGTAATATTTACAGTTCATTCCCGTTTAAAATGATCAATCATATTTTATTGAACAAGAAATTATATTTTTCAATAATTTTATAGTTAATTTTCATGATTAAGATGAAATATTTTGTTAATAAATTATTCTACATTGTTGAAAGACGATCTGGCAACAGAGCAAAGCGAGAAAGAGATATCCGCTTTGTTGAATGATAGACTAGGATAGCAATATCATTGCTAATCAAACACTGCCATTATAACGTGGACCTCACTATAGCATTGAATGTTGTGGAATTACAGTTGAGTAAAGTTTTGTATTTATGGCCAACATGTTCATTGCGAATAGATTATTTTGTACAAGTTTATTCATTAATTTATACAATAAGTACATAATCAGAATGATAGGTAGTGGAAGAATAAGGTAACCTTGTGCTATTCCTCTCCCAAATTCAGATAAGGTTACACATAGCCCGAAATAGGTTAAGTTTTGTAGTTGTTCACTTCACAAAATTTTGACAAAGTAGATTTTCAAATTTTGATGCTTCAAAACTGAACATAGTTGTACCAAGAATTTATGACTGTGAAGTACATTAGTATCAATTCAGTTCAAATATATAAATAAATTTTACCATGTCTATGAAAATTAATTCAGCATTTAAAATGGGAAAAATATGAAATTTGGTGAAATATTCAGAAGGTTGACCGTGAAATTGATATGAAGTGAAGTGTTGAGAGTGGATATATTTGAGGTGAGGGCGATCTCAACTCCCATTGGTAGTTGGCATGATGATTAAATCGCTGCTCTCTCATTGGCTGGATTATGATTGGTTGACTCCTCTCTCGCTCCCTCCACTCCTGTTCACTGTCGTGGAATTGCAACACTATCATTGGTTCAATTCTCTCTCATTCAACTCTCATTAGCTGACATTATTTTATCCTACAAAATTTCTGTTCTTTGATGGGCTAACTCTTGATTGATTGGATTAATTATTTCTGGACTCTAATTACTTGTAGGTTAACAAATTTTCTGCAGTACTTTCAAAAACTTAAACTCTGTTCTGCCATTGGCTAGCTAGAAATAGTCTAAGGCCTAGTTGCACAACAGCCGGTTAAATTTTAACCGTGATTAATTTCACGAGAACCAATCAGAGAAGGCGTTTTTGAAAAGACGGTTTCTCTGATCGGTTCTCAATTAATCTCGGTTAAAATTTAACCGGCTGTTGTGCAACCGGCACTAAGTTTTTTTTTATTCTGAACAGAAAATAGGCTGACATTAAATCTACAGATTCTGATCTCTGACCAGCTTGTATAACTTCTCTTGATTGGTGGTCTTGTGATTTGTTATTTTTTCTTTCTGGGCTTCCATTGGATGCCTTTCAAACTACATAACCCTCACAGTTTCATTTGCTAGCTACAGTTTTGTTCCAATTTGCGTTGTTTTGACTCGCATTGGATGATTCTCTCAATCTCATTCCCTAGTTATATTCAATCTCTATTAATTCATAGGTAACTTAAGATTGAATGGAGTGTTTGTATGTTCTGAATATGAATTTTCTGTATGTATTTCAAACCATTTTAATGTATCGTACCTATTTATAGTTGACACTTTTATATTTTTGTCTGTTTTCAGGTTCTCTCCGCCTTGGACATTCTACAACCACCTCATTTAGACTTCTTCCAGGAAATGTATCCTTTTCATCTGAAACTCAATTCAAATTTTGCTAATATTGATACTTGCAAATAGTTTTCTAGCTCTAATTGTAGTGTAGCCATTTTAAATACTTCCCAATAGTTATATAGGTTCAACTGTAGTGTTTTGACATCTTATATCCTATTTCCAGTGAATAATTAATCCTCTATAATCCCTTGTAAGTTGTAATTATTGAAATAATTTCCACTAGAATTATTTTAATACCGTAAAATATGTATTCATAATTGCAGTTAGTAGGACCCTCTGTATTTTCCCTACTTCGTTACATCTTCGTTCATCTATAATAATAACAATAATATATTTTACAATTACATGAAACTCCGATTTCAGTTTAAGTTTGGATTGAGTATCATCATCCAAAATTTTACTTGAAAATTTTACTTAGAAACCGAATGTCTACGGTAAGCAACGTTGTTTCAATCACTATTAAACTAACTACTGTATCTTACTTTATATTAAACTACAGTACTACTTTATTATATAGTTCAACTCTTTTTTTTAGCTAAGCAGTATTACAGTATTATCCATGATAATTATAAACTTGTCTACATGTAGATTAGGTATCTAACTACTGTAGTATAAAACTAACGTAATAGAACGAGATTACTATAGTAATAGAATGAGAGAAATGGCCGGTACTAGACTATAAAACAAACAACAGTAGACGTCGCATTTAAATTAGCCGTCACGACGACCTTGGAGTACGCAAAAATAACGCGGAACTCAGAGCTCAGTTCAAGATGATGATGATGATGATGATGATGATACGCTGCGTCACAACGGGATCGTAGGTTATCGCCTTCTGAATAATGTTCATTGTTATCCGAAAAGTTTGTTTCTTTCCCAGACTTTTATGTCTGTTTAATTTCTCCATTTGTTTGTGGTATTGCGTTTATTTTGCAATGAAATGATCATTTCGGTTGTTTATTGTTTGTGGTGTTGATTTGGCTTTTGAAATGGAATTTGACAGTTTTGTTATCTCAATTTTTTGGGAATGCTAGATGATTCTGTCCTTATCTTCACGTTTTTGTCATTGTCGTTAGTTTTTAATGGAATTGATAGGCTTAGGCCCGATTGCACAAAAGTCTATTATAACAGACTTTTATGTCTGTTTAAATTCTCCATTTATTGATTGATTGATATAATAAGTATACATCATATAAATGATAGGGAGAGGAAAAATAAGGTAACCTTGTGCTAATCCTCTCCCCAATTTAGATATGGTTACACATAGTCCGAAATAGGTTAAGTATTGTAGCTTAAGGCACTTAAGGCTGTGCAAAGACTAAAAATAAACTTTCTACTCGTGATATTTTTCAAAGTTTTTGTATTTGTTTTTGGTATTGCGTTTATTTTGCAATGAAATGATAATTTTGGTTGTTTTTAGTTTGTGGTTTTGCTTTGGCTTTTAAAATGGAATTTGACAGTTTTGTTATCTCAATTCTTTGGGAATGCTAGATGATTCTGTCTTTATCTTCACGTTTTTGTCATTGTCGTTAGTTTTTAATGGAATTGATAGGCTTAGGCTCGATTGCACAAAAGTCTGTTATAACGGTGATTAAATGTCATGAGAACCAATCAGAGAAGCGGGGAACGTCTTGTCTTCAATTAGCACTTAAGGCTGTGTAAAGACTAAAAATAAACTTTCTACTCGTGATATTTTTAATAGTTTTTGGTTGAAAACTTTATTCAACTATTTACAATTTCATCTATTTCTCTATAGAATCGAATCAAAGTTTTTAAATCAGATATAGACATTTTTTACAAATCGAATTCAGAAACCTCCATTTCCATTTCAATCGTAGAAATCTATCTCTTGTTTTCTCCGTTGATATATTGCACACTCGTATTCATATGGAAAACGTTAATCCAGTTACATACTCATTGATTTTTACTGTACCTGCCCTATTACCATAGGTAAGGGAAGTATTGCTCTCCGAAAAAAAATTAAGGTACCCCAATTTATAAATTTCTATACGTTTCAAGGTCCTCTGAGTCCGAAAAAGTGGTTTTTGGGTATTGGTGTGTGTGTGTGTGTGTGTGTGTGTGTGTGGTGTGTGTGTGTGTGTGTGTGTGTCTGTGCGTCTGTGTACACGATATCTCATCTCCCAGATAACGGAATGACTTGAAATTTGGAACGTAAGGTTCTTACACTATAAGGATCCGACTCGAACAATTTTGATCAAATGCAATCCAAGATGGCGGCTAAAATGGCGAAAATGTTGTCAAAAACAGGGTTTTTCGCGATTTTCTCAAAAACGGCTCCAACGATTTTGATCAAATTCATACCTCAAATAGTCATTGATAAGCTCTATCAACTGCAACAAGTCCTATATCTGTAAAAATTTCAGGAGCTTCGCCCCATCAATGCAGATAGATTCCCAATTATCAGGCTTCAGATACAATTGAAACGAAAAAAATCAAGTGGAGTAGATTGAGCATGAAAATCTCTACAATTAATGTTCAGTAACATTTTCACCTAAAATTGAAAATAAGCTTTAAATTCGAGAAAATGTGATTATTCTATTGCAAATTATTGTTGATTCTATTAAATCATTCACTATGAAGAGATAGCAGACCTCATGTGTGTCTCCAGCGTTATTGCCCTGTCACCAGCTGGCTCAAATCTTTGAATAGTAGACTTGAGATGCACGGGAACACTAGCGTCAGGTGATCAATTTTCATAACGGCAAGGAAAGTTGTGTGAGTGCGCCACACCAGATTTTTGGATGTTCGTCTTTGCCGTTCTTATGAATTCTAACAGATTAAACCGAGCTTGACAAACAACATCTGTTTCACAGCATCTTTTCAGTCCAATAGAATTTATAAAGACGGCAAAAAATCGTACGTCGAAAATCGATGTACAGTAGTTCAATTTCCAGTCTAAAACTGATGAACAAGTTCCAAAATATTTTGATTTTCAAATGAAGTGGCCTACTTCAAATTACAAACACCTTCTCTAGCAATCCCTCTCATTTAGAATCATGTCCCTGTCAATCACCAAGTCTCTCTCTATCTCCATTTCTCTCTTGCACGCTAAACCTATTTTAGTGCAGGTCTCAATGTATCTATAGCATAAGTATAGATAACCATACCAATCTACATCTGGATATGAAACTGCTATACCTGGTATCTATCTAGGTATTTCAACCCTCCAGAATCACTCTCACTCTCTCTCTCTCTCTCTCTCTCTCTACCTACCTACCTACCTCCATTACTCTCTTGCAAGTTCCATCTATTTTAGAAATATATCAATAGCATATCTATCTAGGTATATCAACCCTCCAGAATCTCTCTCGCACTCTCTCTCTCTCTCTGTATGTGGCATGACACAACATACAAAGCACAAAGCAGCATCACTTTGTTAACATAGGATGAGGGGACTTGATCTAAGCACGTCATGTCTATCCTAAGCACTGTGCTTACTTAAAGGGGACTTAGCTAGGGCCTTGGCTCAGGAATTTATAGCATTGTCTATGTCACATAGATATGCGTGTATGAGAGAAAGTGAGAGTGAGTGAGTGAGTGAGTGAGAGATTGATTGATTGATTGAGTACTTTATTTATGTAGATTACAATATATACTGGCTTATTCACTTATATACAATAGCTTACAATACAGCAAAATTATAGATGAATTTACATAATATAGACTAAGAAAATAATTATTGAACTGTATATGATATGAAAAAGCAATTTGTAATATAATAACTATAGATAATTATATTGTTATGCATCTACATAAATTGGCGGAGCTTTGGACATATCAATGTCCATTCTTTGGAAAGAATATTAAAAATATCCTCCCCACTAACTCTCTACCAAATAGAGAGAGAGAGAGAGAGAAAGAGTGAGAGAGTGAGAGAAGCAAGAAACATTACATATACAGTAGACAGATAGAGTATAGATCACACATACAGATTTAGTGAGAGTGATAGAAAGCTACATGAATTATAATATGTAGTGTACCTGTAATCAAAGATAGATATTCAAAGTAAGGGATGAACGTAGTTCGCTGAAATATCTAAAGGTACATGTTTCATGATATGTATAGTGTATACCTGAAATATCATAGATAGATATTCAAAATTCGGAATATACGTACATTGCTATTTATGAGCAATTCGCTCAAATATCTAAGGAGTATGCTTGATGGAAATGCTTAGAGTATAAATGTGATAGCATAGAAAGATGTTTAGAATTCAGTATAAGCATTGCTCTAAAATGTGTAATATTCTCTAAAAATGCTGTAGTTACTTCAGAAGCTATATCTTGACTAATCTTGCCTTAAAACATATACACGTACGAGATAGGAAATTCACGAATGACGCATCATCACGTCTGAACTGATCAACTTGGAATATTGCATTTATGGTTACCGAGGATGATTATAGGACTATTTTAAATTCTTCAAGATTTCAGGAAGTCAAGTTTTTAATTAGACCCTTGCGGAGCACGGGTTACCTGCTAGTCATAGAATAAATTCATTTATCTACGACATTGTGATTGTATCAACCAGTAGAAACAAGGATGAATAATAAAGCCATATTATCAGACTAATGATACGCAGAAACATTTTCAATTGAACACGAAAACATGACAAGCAACAGACATGACAAAGAAAGAAACAATTCCCGATGAAAATTGGAAAGAGTTGGTGAATCAATGAGTGAGAGAGAGAGAGTGAGTTGCGAGAATGGGCTTGGGAGAGAGACAAAGCTGCATGACGCATTGCACATATGCAGTTTAGTGCAACATACGGTGCAAACTGCATACAGATTTCTGTATGCATTTGCAGCTGCATCGCCGTTGCATATCAACCCCTCGTGATATACAGGGGCGAGAAAGAGAGGGTGAATGGCATTGGAAGGGGTTAGGGGTACAAACACGTGTGTCACTCACGTAGGAGGAGGAGGAAGAGGAGGAGGAGGAGGAGGCGGAGGAGTATGAGTATAAGGAGGGGTGGTTGGAGTAGCATGTGTTTCAGCCCCCTCACATGTGATCTACATCTACCACCCTCTATAACACAGTCATGCAGACAGGCATTGAAATGAAATTGAGCATCAGTAATCATTGTTCCCAACGAATTCTGCACACTCAGTCCTTGCTAACATAATAGTATAGTATATTTCGCACCTAGAGCAGAAAATGAGACTTTTCCGGCTCGAAATCGGTTTTCAAGTCCGAGGACGTAGGCCGAGGACTGGAAAAGACTGAGAGCCGGAATAGTATATTTCGCACCTAGGGCCGAAAATGAGGTATTCCCGGCTCGAAATCGGTTTTCAAGTCCGAGGACGTAGGCCGAGGACTAGAAAAGATTGAGAGCCGGAAATGCATTTTTGCCCATGGTGCGAACGCTATTTTTCGCCACACCAATAAAAACTTCCCAATCTATAAGAAATTAAAAAATAAATAAAATTCAAATAGCCTATTTTGATAGTTTGAATCTTGGTTATGACAACTTTTACTGTCAATTAATTTCAATATTACTAATTAATAATTTACAATAGTGACCATATTTTTATACTATTAATATTAGGCGCGAGCATTGCGCCCGGTGCAATATATCATGGATAGATGGATGAATAGAATTTTCATTACTATTTTGAAATAATGTGATGAAAAAATTAATATAATTGCATATTTCACAGTTTTGTTTCAAAATATATCTGAAAAATTGATTGAAATTTAAATTACGGTAACTAATATAAAAAATAGGTAGCCTAATAAAAGTCGAAATTCATCGACAAAAAAAAATGTCATTGACCAAGATTCGAACCTAGATCATGTTTGTTATTCTCTGAGCTTTGAGTTCTGATGTATTACGCCTTTACGCTCTCAGCCATTGCATACTTTTCAAAATAGGGGCTCGACTGATAACACTTAGCATACATGTAGGCCTAATACTGTACACTGTAAACAATGGACTTCTAAAAAGTTTACTTCACTCCTAAAAAGCGTACAACATACTTTGGCTCATGACTTATATTATTAAAATTAATATCATTATCTTTCCCACAATAAAATTTTCACTCTGAATTACCTAAGTCAGGTAACGAGTCAGGTAACGTATGTAGGCTACTATAATAATATAGTGTAAGTTATAGCGGCAAATTTAAAGCCGGTTTGCCGGCATTTTCACAACAAAATATTGCTCTGAAAATAGTTAAATCATAGAGAAAACATTCGAAGATTCAATCTTGAGTGGGCCTAATGTTTTCTCTATATGGTTTAATATTGAAGAAAAATTATCTAAAAGTTTTAATAATGAATTACGAAAAAATTACTAGGAATTTTTCAGTCAAGGCTGAGTTTCACCAGTAGGCTTACCTTAAACTTCAGATCTCTGCTGTATTTTCTTATTATTATTGTTGATTGTATTGCATTAAGAAGTGGAATTCGATAATAAAAAAGAAACAATTATTACTCTACCTCACTTTTAAATATTGATACAATTATTGTACTTTGATTTCAAAATCGATTCTTCACTTTTAAATACCGTACTTGCAATACGTACCTTTCTGACAATGGACAATGCAGCCAACATTATATTGTTGAGGCTATGGAGATATCATCGTATTCTATTGTTTGATATCAAAAACACAATAATAAATATTAAATTATGAAACAGTAATTTATAAAATATATCATGGACATAATACCGCGATTCACGATACATAATTATATAGATTATTACAGTCGTTATGAGATTATCTCTCTATGATTTTTGTGAGATCGGACACAATCAGCTGTTATTCAAGGTCATTTTACAGCCCTAAGGCCGTAAAGTTTTACCGGCCTGGTCGGAAAACAATCACTTTCGGCCTCCATATGACGCACGTAAACCAGCTCATTACATCCAAGTGTGGCGAAAAAACATTTTTGCCCGTGGTGCGAACAATATTTTTCGCCACACTACAGGTATTGCTGACAAAATAAATAAAGAATACTTGTTATCGTACCTATCTCTTGATTTTAGTGGTAGAAGATTTGCAGTGAGGATTTCAGATTCTTTTAAAATTTCACTTGGAATATCACGGGCATCGTCATCTTCAAGCATTTTTGAAAATTTGGAATGCGCTAATCAACAATAAATAATTGAATAAAACCTGTTGCGAAGCGAATGCTGAATTAGTTTGATTTGAAACTCGAATTGAAATCATGGCGACTTCAGCAGCTGATGAAGAAAGTTGACACTCGCCCGATCTAGCGGATGTCTTATCAACTACGGACTTCCATGACCGGCTGGAAAGAGACCATTTTCTGGCCTAGACCGGAAAAGAAACCCTTTTTTGACGATAGACGAGAGTCGTCTGCAAACAAGGTCTTTCAGATCTACGTAGGGACTGGAAAACAGCTGCTTTCTGTGCAGTGTGGCGAAAATGTTTTATTGGATTTTATTCGTTATAACTTTTGCATTATTTTATGAAGATCCCTAGAGCCAGATACAAATACTGTATATAACTCCTGAAAATTGAACTACTATAATAAAGTTCTGTCCATATCAAATCCTGTGTTTTCGGACGAATTTTTTCATCAATTCGGGAGAGATGCTGTTATGGATTTAACCTGTTAATGCTCTCCCAACTTTTTTATGATTTTGGCTTGTATGATAGAAATAGATTCATTAGAACTTCATTCGATATGCCAAGTAGTTGATAGAATAACAATGGTTTGGGCTTCGAGGAAACTGAACTCTGGCTTCAGGATGTGAGGAGATGAGTATAAGCTGCAGAATGGAATTCGAAAAATTGTCGGCATTGTCTGCCATAATCAGACTGGCAAGTAGAAGATTAAGAAGAAGAAGAAGAAGAAGAAGAAGAAGAAGAAGAAGAAGAAGCAGAAGAAGAAGAAGAAGAAGAAGAAGAAGAAGACGCAGAAGAAGAAGAAGAAGAAGTAGAAGAAGATGATGATGATGATGATGAAGAAAAAGAAGAATGAAAAGAAGGGTATGAAGAAGAAAAAGAAGGAGAAAGATAAGAAGATGAAGATGGAGAAAAAGAAGAAGAAGCTGTACAGTCGTAATGATGCTTTGTGGTCTGCTGTGGAACGGCAGTCGGAAAAAGTGAATAAAGAAGGTAAAAAAAGAGTGTGTTGAAAAACAGGTACAAGTTGTTGGAGGGTGTGGGAGGAGGAAGGCAAATTGATGATGAGGAAGACGAAGAAGGAGGAGGATATTGCGGAGGAGAAGAAGATGACCACGAGGACTTGAATACAACGAACGGCCTTCACATTGCAACGAAGTTCAATGTCCCGAGCAACTATCAGCTGTGTGTGAAGCATCCCGTTCAATTGCATGGGGTACATAAAAATGTGAAGAGTGATTTTCAAATTGTTGATAACACAGTTTAGAAAAAATATGCGTGGATACTCATATTGTCATGATTTTCGATGAAATCTGTGTACTATCCATCAGAGACAAGAAATATACTTATGCTTATCCTTTATCTATGTCTCTATTTATCAAACATTTATCCTCAAACACATACCGAATAATATTAGTGCTCAGAATATCACCTCGCCCAGTAAAGAATATTTTCATTTCACTTCATTTGAAAATGCGAGGCTGCCTTCAGTATTACAGTATCAGGCAGAAAGCAATGTCACGCCATAAAGCCGCAAAGTGACGCAACACTGACTCCTCCACTTCTATTTTTCTTTCTTCTTCTTCTTCTTCATCGTCTTCATCTTCTTTTCCTGTCTTCTTCTTCTTCTATTTCTTTCTCCTCCCTTCTTCCTCTTCTTCATTCTCCCACTTCCTGATGCCAGCAACACCCACAAGTTCCCAAGTTTCAAAACTTGGAACAGTATTGCTTGCTAGAAGCTCATTATTATACCAGTTACGATAAGAAACTTGTAGGAGAAATGCATGGGAAGAGAAGAATAAAAAGGAGAAGAGAACAAGGAAATATTGGAGAAGAAGGGAGAATGAATGGGAAGAGAAGAATGGAAGAGGGAGAAAATGAAGGAGAAGAAGGGAAGGAAGAGGATGATGTAAAAATTCGTTGATTATCGAACAGAATTTTGTGTTGAATGAAAGTTTAGGAAAATTTGAATAAAAGTAGAAGAGGTGGTGAAAAAAATGTGTTCTCAGTGCATGGAAGAGCAGGACGTGAGTAAAGAGAGACGGAAAAAGAGTAGAAGAAGGAAGGAGAAGAAAGGGAGGAGAATGTAGAGGAGCGAAAGAGTTAGAATAACCCGACATTTTTTTTTTTTTTTGGTTTGTAATGTTATTGTTTATAGTGTAATATTGATAGTATTTTAATAATGTTAAACTGATACTGAAGTTCTTTTTCCTTTTTTCTTGTCTTTTTAGTTTTTTCTACTCTTTCTTAATTTCTTTGTAAACTGTAACACTTCTTTTTTATTTAAAGTAGTTTTTTCTGCCCAAATAGGTTTTTGTAAACCTTTGGGATTATTTTCCATGTATATTTGATTTTTGGTAATGCTCTTCAGGGTATGATTGTGATTTTTTAGTTATATGGTAATTTTTCCAGTGACTGGTAATTTCATGCTCTGTATAATATATATTGTATAAATGGAAAATAAATTGAATTGATTTGATTTGATAAGGGGATGGAGTGACGACAAGGAAGAGGTGGAAAAGAGAAAAATGAAGTAGTGGAAGAATGAGCAAGAGAAATATGATGATTTCATATTTAATAAAAATACTAAGAAATTATAAAATTTGACTCTGATAGAATCTACTTTTAATAAAATCAGTATTTTTCGACAATTTCTAGACTTATTATCAAGCCACAATATCAACTTCTCAACTACTCAAAAACATGATGATTTCATTCATATTTTACTTCTTCTCTTTTGATCTGAGCAGAAGAAAATTGGGTCAATCACTTTTCTAAAAGCTTCACCTCTGTACACCTTCAGGTAACCTGAGTAACTATTTCTAATTTCCGAGTATCTTAGAAAGCAACCAGAGAAATGCCAGACTGGAAATTGATAACACGGTATATATTATCATGATGAGTGGAAAGCGTGTCCACTGATATTTTGTGCTTTGAATCGCTTCTGTGTGTGAAGCAATCGGACAAAGGAGCAAGAGGAAACGAAAGGGAAGAAGAAAAGGAAGAAGAAGATGAGGTGGAGGAGGAGAAGACGAAGAAATAGAAGGAGGAGAAGAAGAAGAAAAAGAACAAGAAGAAGGAGAAGAAGACAGGAGGATGAGAAGAAGAAGCAGGAAGAAGATGAAGAAGAAAGTGGAGAAGAAGAAGAAGGAGAAGAAGAAGAAGAAGAAAGAGAAGAAGAAGAAGAAAGAGAAGAAGAAGAAGAAGAAGAAGAAGAAGAGAAGAAGAAGAAGAACGAACGAAGACTAAGAAGAAGGAGAGAAGAGGGAGAACAGAAGAGGAAGGAACATTATGAGAAGTGATGATTGTGGTGGAGGAGGAATAGCAGAGGAGGATGAGGAGTAAAAAGTTGAGGAGGAGTAGAAGAAGATGTTGATGAGGAGGAAAAGGAGAAGAAGAAGCAGTAGTGTCATAAAGAGAAGGTGGTGGAGGAGAAGGAGGAGGAGTAGAAGCATTATGATTAGGAGAAGCAAATGGTGGAGGTTTAGAATCATGAGGAGGTGGTGGAGAAGGATGAGGAGGAGGAGTAAGAAAATGAGTATTAGCATGAGATGAGGAGGAGGGGAATGAAGAAGAGAAGGAGAAGCAGATGGTGTAGGTGAAGAAGCATTCGGAGGAGTAGAAGAGGAGTAGTAGAAGCATGAGGAGGAGTACGATGGTGAGGAGGAGGAGGAGAAGTAGGAGGTTGAGGGACACACCCTCGGGGCATACACACCAAAACTGGGGTAAGTAGTGGTTTAGGGGCTGTGGGGGGTATGAAGCCACCACAATCGACCCTCGTTGTCATGGCAACCGTGGGGCGCTTGTGGGTGGGTGGGGGTTGTGGACTGGCGTCCAAGTAATGTCAGTTTGGGGGGGGGGTGAAAGTGCACCCCTCATACAGTACTATAGATATTCCCCCCTCATAACTCTGTACAAACATAGAGACGCACATGTAATTGCAACTATCTCTCTCTCTCTCCTCCTATCACTCTCTTACTATCTCTCTCTCACTCTCTTTCTCACTCACTCTCTCTCTGTCTCTCTCGCAGTTTCTCTCTCTCTCTCTTACTCTCTCTGTTTGTCTCTTTCTCACTCTCTCTGTATGTCTCTTTCTCACTCTCTCTGTGTGTCTCTCTGTCTAGTCTAATTGCAGTCTACACGTGCAATATAGCATGCGACAGTCCTGCCTCGATTGATTCCTCTCAACCCTATCACGTGTAATTCTAATTTATTGCTTTTGTCATCTCTCTCTCTCTTACTCTCTCTGTTTGTCTCTTTCTCACTCTCTCTGTATGTCTCTTTCTCACTCTCTCTGTATGTCTCTTTCTCACTCTCTCTGTGTGTCTCTCTGTCTAGTCTAATTGCAGTCTACACGTGCAATACAGCATGCGACAGTCCTGCCTCGATTGATTCCTCTCAACCCTATCACGTGTAATTCAAATCTACTGCTTTTGTCATCTCTCTCTCTCTTACACTCTCTATCTCTCTCATTACATAATAATATCGGGGCACCGAGCTTCGCTCGTTATTTATTTATTGATAAACAGAACTCAATTCTTTAAAATGATTGACTAACAGGCACAGCCCGAAACTTTTTCTTCCCAGAATTTTGATTTATACACTATAAAATATTCCAAAAAGTAGGTTATGTTCCATACACTTGAATTCAGGTGAAATTTTCAGTCCAAATGTTTGAAAACATAAAAGTTCTAATTTAGATTGTTTACATACCAAATTGAATAACAAAATAACACTCACTAATCACTTAGAACTGTAAAATAATGATTAACTTTGAATATTATGATATACTCTAGTTCAGAATGATTATCATGTCATGTCAACAAATCAGATTATTTTGATCAAGTCGATTAAAATATCTAGATAATATTTCTCGCTGATTGATTACACAGCTGGAAATAATTCTGTTTCTCTCCCACACACGCATCTTCTGTTTCGACTCGACAGACAAATTATCATCTGTTTTTTCAAGGATGAATAATTTTCATCTTTTTCATGTCCTTCAGCGAATTTTCCCAGGGATGAGACCTAGTGTAATTGAATGTTTATATCATAAACCTACTATGTTCCAAATCTCATGAACATCGTTAGAGCCGTTTTCGAGATCCGTTGAACATAAATAACCATATAACCCGATAACCAGATATAAAAATAGAAAAATATTAACAGATATACAGAAATTGCTCGCTTGTTATAATAGGATGCAATCTATTATTGTTTAACCTTATTCAATTATTTTCTAAAGGGTTGGCAGAGAGGACAATTAGTAATCCAACTTATTTATTTAATCATTCAGAATTTATTACACAACTTACAGAAAAGTAGCACAGGCTTATAAGCCAAAACGGTTCCAATTATAATTTTTACAACAGTCCAAATAATGTAGCTAGGCTATGTGTCACTTAACATTTTTCAATTACACACTCAATTTACAATTTGAAACAGACAAAAATCATTTAAAAATAAAAATGTACTTCTAAATTAAATTAAATCAATCACAATTAATTAGAAAATTCCAAACTTTGAAAAACTATAAAATTCTGAGACCGAAAAGACAAACACACTATTTAGAACTTTGCCCCAACAAAGTCAAATAATCAATCAATCAATCTCTCTTTTTCCCTCTCTTACACACACTCTCTCTCTCTCTCTCTCTTAGACACACACTCTCTCTCTCTTTTCTTTTGCTTCTGTATTTTCTTGGGTTGTCGTTTTCGTCATCTTCTTTTTTTTCTTTCTCTTCCTGGTCTTCCTATTTTCTGTTTTGTGATATTACCAACTCCACATCAACAATGAACAACATTCAACAGTGTTTGATCCAATAAATTAGTTTTTCTCTCAGTGTTCGCTTGGACAATCTATATGGATTTGTATTACACCATAGAGAAAATAATACTAATAGTAGAGAACAGTTACTTCTTTTAGAGAAAAGTAATCATTTGGTTTTGAAGCATCTAAATTTAAAAATCTACTTTGTGAAAATAATTGAGAACTGAACACTTTGTGAAGTGAACAATTTCAAGACTTAACCTATTTCGGACTATGGGCACCGAGCTTTGCTCGTTATTTTTATTTATTGATAAACAGAACACAATTCTCTAAAATGAATTCATCTTATGAATTACGGGGATGCGATTTTTTGATTTTTCACATACTCACTCGCTCACTCACTTTTTTACTATCCACAGCTGTTTCAGCCAAGGATGAATTATCCTTTTAATGTCGTTCAGCGAGTTTTCCCAAGGATGAGACCTAGTGAAATCTAATTTTTATATCATAAACCTACTATGTTTTTCGTGAAAATCGTTAGAGCCGTTTTCGAGATCCGTTGAACATAATTATCCAGATATAAATAGATATAAATAACCAGATATGAAAATACAGAAATTGCTCGCTTAATATAATAGAAATAATATAATAGGATTTGGGAGAGGAATAGCACAAGGTTACCTTATTTTCTTCTTTCCCTATCATTTTTGATGATGTATATGTTGTATGAATCAATAACGAATAAAGAATAAATTTGTGATTATACATTCTATAACACTATACTGTTTGGAACATTCACTATGTATTGTAGCCTATAGTGATGGCCCGGGGGTTGAAGCCAAAGCAGGGCGTACTATAATTTAGTGGGTCGGATAGTCGGGAGTTGGAATGGTTTTTTGCCGGTTGGACCGGACTAGACCAGTGCCTTCTCTGCCTTCACTGCCTTCACTGCCTTCTGCATTCCGACATTCTTTTCTTTTATTTCTTGCTACTTCGTTCCTTTATGATGATGCTTTCGTCCGCCGTCGCTTCCAAGTCTGCTTAGAACAGAAGAGTTTGAGATTTCGTCCCTGAGTTTCATCAAAGAAATGGATATTTTCTTATTTATCACTTACTATTTTATTTATCTATTTCTATTTTGATTTTCGTTTCTTGAGTCCAATCAAAGAAAATATAAATATTCCTTTTTTATCAATATTTTTATCCAATCTATTACTATTTATTCGATACTAGCAGGTAACTCGTGCTCCATAAGGGTCTAACTGAAAACTTGACAAACTGAAATCTTGAAGAATTTAAAATAGGTCTATAACCATCCTCGGTAAATTGATAATCTATATTCAAAATTTAAATTGTAATCGATAATGTGTGAGCACACACGAAAGCATGCTCCTGTAAAATGATAATTTTGATTAAAATAAAGTGGATTTTTTGACAATATCTCAATTCTCATGAATTATGGAAAATTTCCACATCACTCTACAAACTTAAGCAAAATTTTAAGTTGATCAGTTAAGTAGTTGAGACGTGATGATGAGTCGTTCGTGAATTTACGTACTAGTCATTCGTACGGGGTAGGGTACGTGTAAATTCTTTCCTTCATTCTATTATTTTAGATTATAGACTGGAGGGTACCCCATGCTACGCAAGTGTCCAATTAAGAACTTGACCTACTCAAATATTGAAGAATTTAAAATAGACATATAACTATCGTCGGTAAATTGAGAATCTATATGCATAATTTCAAGTTAATCAGTCCAGTAGTTCAGACGTGATGATGCGTCGAACATAATTTTCCTATCCCATACGTGCATAAGCTAATCCTATCCTTTATTATATTATAGATAAATTATAGATTATGTTGAGGTCTAACCCATGCTACGCAAGGGTTCAATTATAGACTTGACCTACTGAAATCTAGAAGAGTTAAAAATAGGCCTATAATCATTCTTGGTATATTAAGATTCGTTACACAAAATTCCAAGTTTATAAGTTTAGTAGTTGAGACGTGATGATGCGTCACTCATGTATTCCCTATCTTGTACGTATATAAGCCAATTCTTTCCTTTATAGACTAGAAGGTCTAGTTAGTTAGACGTGATGATGCGTCATACGTGAATTTCCTATCCCGTGCGTGTATAGGCTAATTATTTCCTTTATTATTCCTGTATTATATTTTTAATTTTTTATTATTTCCTATCCCGTGCTCGTATAAGCTAATTCTTTCCTTTATTATACATTTCCTTTATTATTCCTGTATTATAGACTAGAGGGTAACCCATGCTATGCAAGTGTCTAATTAAAAACTCGACAATCCGAAAACTGGACGTACTGTAATCTTGAAGGATTCAAAATAGGCCTATAACCATCCTCGGTAAATTAAGAATCTATTTACAAAATTTCAAGTTAATCAGCCCAGTAGTTCAGACGTGAAGATAGTTTATAGATTATGTTGAGGATTATTCTAGTCTACATTAATGAAGTATTCTATTCTAAAACTTTATTAATGTACCAATATGATCAATAACTGATGTTTCATTCAATATTGTACCGGCGTTCATATTCCACGTTAAGCAGCTGAGATGATGAATGATTATTGCCCGATCATGTTAGTCTGTATATATTGTCGCCGATCGAAGATCATTTCCTGATCATAGATCACATGGCGTGACCACAGATCGGCAATCATAGCATTGCAACCAGAGATTGCAAGCGCCATACGGGCCATTCGCCATACCATTAGTCTGCTATCGATCAAACTGTATCTGTAACGATCATCGTCCATTATTGGGGGTGTAAGCAAGGGGGTACAGTACCCTGCCCTAATCATCTCACAATCCTCTCTACCTTCACCCATTCACCTTCTTCTCTTCATTCTCCTCCTTCATCATCATCATCATCATCATCTCATCATCATCATCATCATCTTCTTCTTCTTCTTCTTCTTCTTCTTCTTCTTCTTCTTCTCTTTCTTCTCCATCTTCTTCTTCTCCATCTTCTTGTTCTTGTTCATGTACTTTTTATTCTTCTACTTCTTTTCTTTATCTTTTTTATTTTTCCTCAATTTCTTCTTTTTATTCTTTTTCCTCGTCCTTAGCGGTATTCCTGTTTCCCATTCTCCTCTATTTATCTACTCCTTCTCTTCCTAAACCTCCTCCTCAACTTCACAATCCTTTTCTCGTTCACCACTTTTCTCCTTATTCTCCTTGTTCTTCTATTTTTCTCTTTTTCTCCTCATTTTCTTCCTTCTCTTCTCTCTCCCTCTTCCTCCCCCTTCTAATCCCAGTTCTGCTCCTCCTCATCCTCCACCGACACCTCCTCCTCTTCTTCGTTTCCTTTCACCTCCTTCTTCTTATGCTCCTTCACCTACCTCTCATCCTTCTCTTCGTCCATCTTTCCCTTTTGCTCCTCTGTTTCATTCTCTCACACTCCTTCTCCTCCTCAGCTTCTTTTTGACCTTCTTCCTCTCCTCATATTAATCATAATTCTCTTCCTTCATTCCTGCGTTTCATTCCCAATGATCTTTATCATTATCATTCCTCGTTCATCACAGCTTCTTACCTTCTCTGGATCTTCTCCTACTTTACCACCTTCTCCTCCACCTTCCTTTTGTTCTTCTTCTTTTTCTTATTCTTCTTCTTCTTCTTCTACTCCTACTTCAGCTTCTCCTCCACCTTTCACAGTACCCTACCCCAATCATCACAATCCTCTCTCCTTTCACCCTTTCTCCTTCTCCTCCTCCTTCTTCTTCATCATCATCATCATCATCATTTTCTTCTTCTTCTGTCTTCTTCTCCTCCTTCTCCTCCACCTTCCTTCTATTCTCTTCCTTCTTTTTCCTTTTCTTTTTCTACTCCCATTTCTCCTTCTTCTTCTTCTCCTTCTCCTTCTTCTCGTACTTCACCTCCTCCACCTTCCCCTTATTCTTCTCCTTCTTTTTCTTATCCTCCTCTTCTCCCTCCTGGCAGCCAAACCACAGGGGGCACCAAGTTATGGATGAAATAATGGAGTAAGCCAGGACCAGTTATGGAGTAATTGCTTGCACACACTTGCTCTAGGCTATGGACTGCAGATACCCCCCTCTTTGAAGGGTCTCTTCACCCCCCCCCCTGGTTTGGATGGAAGGGAGGGGATCTCAACGACATGAATCTGTAATCAAATCTCTTCCATCACCCCCCCCCCCTACCCCAACCACAAATCATAGACCTGATATGAGAACATTGAGGTCAGAATACGAATACGAATACGATATTATTCACAATGTATGTTATCGTATGGTAGAGAAAACATCAGTACTGTAGGCCTATTAATTTCTAAATAGAAAGAAAAATAAAAAATTCCATTACTCTTTTTTGAATAATTTAATAGTAAAAAGTTTCAACATTGATGGATAATAACACTAGAAAATGGCATCAATGTTGAAACATGTTGTGATTAAATCATTCAAAAAGGGTACTGGGATTTTTTCTTTTTCTTTCTATTTATATTACAAGTAGCCCTATACAGAAAAAGAGATCGCTACTAATTTCTCTATCACATCATTATATCTTCTAGTAGTTAAATTAAATCTTGATAATTTATGTCCCCTTTTCAAAATGTACTTTTTTCACAAAAAGTGTGGTTTTATCTTCAAATTTAGCGTAAATTTAAATACAAGTAGTCCTCAACAAGAAAGTGAACTTCCAGTACCTTTTTTCACCCTGTCATGTAGCTGACAAAAATTTCAGGTTGTTTCAAGAATCTTGAAATATTGTTTCTATTTTTCCTATTTTGTGAGGAATAATGCAACAGCTGGAAATACATATTTTGAAAGACGTGGCCGACGTATCTCCTAATTTTAATCAATCTGTCCATTTCAAGACGGCGTAGCGTAGATTTAACATAGGGAGATACGACGCCTACGTATTCCAAATACGTATTTCTAACTACCCTACATTGTTGTGTGACAGCCATGAAGGTTTTATGCTATCTTCTCTGTATTGTGATACTTGATACATAGTATAGGATTAGCTAGAATATATTGCTAGTTGAACTAGTATCCAAGCCATTATCTATTGTAATATTTTTCATGAATCTAAGCAAATCTTGCAAAGAAATCTGATCTACAGTACACTGAAAATTGGATAATCTGTTTGTTGTATATGATGAATGGATAGTTTGTATATTCATCATCAATTCATTATTCTTTATAGATTCATACATTAAGTACATCATCAAATAGATAGGGAGAGAACAAATAAGGTAACCTTGTGCTATTCCTCTCCCAAATTTAGAGATGGTTACACATAGAAATTGGTTGAGTCTTGTAGTTGTTCACTTCACAAAATTAATTATAAATTCATCACGAATCAATCATCAATTGATCACAGTACTCTATATATTGTGAATTCCTTTCTCCTGTACCAGTACACTAAAGACTGGAATAATCTAGTCATTCAATCAATAATCCAGCCAATAGTTTTTGAATTCATCAAGGATACGTAATAAATTCATCATGAATCCTTCCTGAATTAGTCATCACACTACTCTGAATATTGGATAGGTTGTTGACTGTATGAGTCAGAATGAAAAGCGTGAGAGAGTGAGTGTGAGAGAGTGAGAGTATGAGAGTAGGACCGGAAATTCCTGAGCCATTCCCTGGTCGAAGCGTTTTCCGGCCTTACAGCTGCACGTAACCGTACTTTGCATTGGGTAGGTCTCAGTTCCTCTTCATATCAGTTCATCTAGTGCCTATTTTGACCACTGAGAAACTGAAACAAGTAGAAAGCTTAGCTGTTCTATAATATCCTATTAATATAATATTAATTGTTGCTTTTTGCTGAAAATGACCAATTATATCATAAGGAAAATATATTCTCTCTGGATTCAATAATAAATTTTTATCGTTGAGATTGAATATCATGATAGTTTATTATATTCTTCATAGCCTGGTAACGATTTGGCAACGGTGCGAAGTATGAGAAGGATAGAGGCATTTGCTTTGTCCAATGACAGACAAGGATAGCTAACCAACGTTAATGAGGTGCTCACTTTGTAACATGAATATCACGATAGAATACTTCACTGAACAAAGATAAATGTGGAAAATACAGTACGTACTGTACTTTAGAAATTTAACTTCACTACACTTATATGATTTCATCTCCTGCCATATTACGTATGTGTATCTGTATTGCTTTTTATAGTGGTAGATATTTTTACTTTCCTTGCCCTATTACCATAGGTAAGGAAAGTATTGCTTTCCGAAAAAAATTAAGGTACCCCAATTTCTAAATTTCTATACGTTTCAAGGTCCCCTGAGTCCAAAAAAGTGGTTTTTGGGTATTTGTGTGTGTGTGTGTGTGTGTGTGTGTGTGTGTGTGTGTGTGTGTGTGTGTGTGTGCGCGACTGTGTACACGATATCTCATCTCCCAATTATCGGAATGACTTGAAATTTGGAACTTAAGGTCCTTACAATATAAGGATCCGACACAAACAATTTCAATCAAATGCAATTCAAGATGTCGGCTGAAATGGAGAAAATGTTGTCAAAAACAGGGTTTTTCGCGACTTTCTCAAAAACAGCTCCAACGACTTTGATCAAATTCATACCTGGAATAGTCATTGATAAGATCTATCAACTGCAACAAGTCCTATATCTGTAAAAATTTCTATGCAAAGTTTGATTTCAGATTCCTAATTATCAGGCTTCAGATACAATTTAAACAAAAAAATTTGTTTGGAAAAGATTGAGCATGAAAATATCTACAATTAATGTTCGGTGACATTTCCACCTAAAATTGAAAATAAGCTCGAAATTCGAGAAAATGTGTTTATTCAATAATGCAAACAGTTGGCAACTGTTGATTCTATTAAATCATTCACTATGAAGAGATAGCAGACTTCGTGTGTCTCCAGCGTTTTGTCCTCTCACCAGCTGGCAGATCTTTGAATAGTAGACTTGAGATGCGCGTGTACACTAGCGTCAGGTGATCAATTTTCATAACGGCAAGGAAAGTTGTGTGAGTGCGCCACACCAGATTTTTAATTTATTTGTAAAGTGGATTACCTTTATTTATGTACTGCTGAAAGATGCTTTATTATATTTTTTTCTGAAATAAACAAATTTGAATCTTATAATAGATTAACTTCACTTCTCTAATTCTTATAATTACCAGAAGTAATAGTAGTAAGTTCTTTCGAATTGTTAAGTGTTTTCCTTGACCAGATATTTTTCAGTTACGTGATTACTGAGCTGCTGCAAAGTGACCTGCACAAAATAATCGTTTCGCCGCAACATCTGTCTGCCGATCACATCAAAGTCTTTCTCTACCACATATTGAGAGGTCAGTAGTTTTCAACTTAAATCTATGACAATTATTGTTATATTTTATCAATTTTATACTAAAAGTCCCTTAAAAAAGTATAGTATTATCAAACCTATAAATTATTATCATTTTTTCTGAAATTTAGTTCAATAATATAGTTTTTGTCGTGATATTATCTATCAACTGTGGTTGTTTATAAGTTTTCAACTTAAATCTATGAAAATTATTGTTATATATTATTTGATCAATTTCATACTAAAAGTCCCTTAAAAAAGTATAGTATTATCAAACCTATAAATTTAATCATTGTTCTGAAATTTAGTTCAATAATATAGTTTTTGTCGTGATATTATCTATCAACTGTGGTTGTTTATAAGTTGTATTGTGCTTCGTTTTTATGTGTTTATTAAAATTAAGTAATAAAATGAAATTGTGTTTTATTAAAATTAAGTAATAAAATGAAATTGTTTTCATGAATATTGAATAAGAAATTTCTCTTCTGTCTTTTGTCAAGCCATATTTCTGAATCAGAATGTATCAAATTGATAAAAATGGTCCAAATTTAGAAAATATGTCGCAATGAATGCATTCCAATTTAGAAAAGATGTTTCAATGAATGAATTCTTTCAATAGTCCAAGACCTGGCTGCACAAAATCCTATTAAATTTTAACTGTGATTAAGTGATCAGTTAGAAACTGAACTATGTTAGCTCTAATACATTAATACTTAACAATATTTTCGAGCTCAAAATTTAAGTTATTTTATTCTTTATATGCCACGACAACAAATCAGAGAAGCGGAAAACTCATTTAACACTTAATCACAGTTTAAATTTAACAGACTTTTGTGCATCCGGGCCTCTCTCTCAAACTGGAGCAATACACTATTTTACTAGCTATTTGTTTCGTATTTATGTATGGTTCTGGTAGGCACAACTCACACTTAGGCGACTCAGGTCGAGAAGAGACTCGACTCTAGTCGAGAGCATGTGTTTCCAGATGGTGACACTCAGACCAGTCGATTCTAGTCTCCGCGACGTCACCATTTGAAAACACATGCTCTCCACTAGAGTCGAGTCTCTTCTCGACCTGAGTCGCGTAAGAGTGTCAGTTGAGCCTAACTGTTCTTATAAATTCTATTAGGTGCGATATCTGTTTATAACACTAGTAATATTAACGTATCAGAGGCTATTGTTATGGGTAATTATATATTTGCTATTATTAATAGCTAATAATTAATTATTATTAATAGCTATTATTTGTTCCAACACTCAGATAGATTTCAGTTGGAAACTGAACTGTGTTAGCTCTAATACATAATACATTAATACATAACAATATTTTCGAGCTCAAAATTCAAGTGATTTTATTCTTTATTTAGTGAATTTAAAGTTGTTCCATGTTTTTACGAAAGTTTTATTATCAATCTTTACAAATTTTAAATCGACATAACCTATGTATAATAGACAATTGAAAATTTGTCCAATATTTATATTTGGACAATTTGAAACTAAATTAGGAAATTGCAGATGTTTTGGTCAATAGCCTGTTTTTTTCTTTTCCGATCATTGTATTGCTCGTGCTAACCTAATAATAAATGAATAAATATTGTTGGCTCACATTCATAATTCACTAGTTGTTCTGTGAACAGTAGACTTCACGCAGTATTCTCATCCACAAGTAACTGATTGAAACCATAGACCTTATGGAAATACAGCCATAGACTGGCTTCTCCACACATCTGTGTAATCACTTGTCAGCTGATTTATGATGAATAAATAGTCAGGGGCCTGTTTCATGAAATTTAGAAGTCTTGTAATACAGGAACAGCTGATTTTATCGGCTATATGAGCATGTAATTGGAAGGTGATTCTCCTGTATATTACAGGACTTGTAGCTTTTATGAAACAGGCCCTGATTTTTACTCTAATATTGGCGTATGAAGGAGGCTCCTTTTTCCTTTTATATTATCTTGAAATGCAAAATTTCCAAAAACCTTGTATATACGTCGATGCGCACAATTAAAAAAGGAACATACCTGTCAAATTCATTAAAATCTATTGCCGCGTTTCGCCGTAAATGCGCAACATATAAACATTCAAACATTTAAACATTAAGAGAAATGCCAAACCGTCGACTTGAATCTTAGACCTCACTTCGCTCGGTCAATAATATATTTCAGCTATCGGAGAAGCTGAACACTTTAAACTGGCAGCATTATTCGAATGGTAAGCATAGATGCTATCTATAAGGAATTCTGACAGTTTCAAGTGAATGTAACTGGTGTACCTGGTGTAGGCCTACGCTTCATTGACCCAGTTATTGTGTGAGAGCACTGAATTATGTATACAGTAGGCTATAATAGGGAATGGGCCGCCACTGTTATATTATTGGGTTACAAATACTTGCATGACTGTGTCTATACTCATGCATATTGCAGTAGAGGTGAGAGACCATTATTACATTAGGCGGTAATTAATTAGACGGGCAACGGTTATGTTGATGATGATGATGATTGTGGGAATATTGAAGATAATGATGATGATGATGGTGATTGCTGTGAGAAGGTTTAAGATGATGATTATGATGGTGGTGATGATGATGATGATATGGTGATGATGATGATGATTGTGAGAATATTGAAGATGATGATGATGATGAGGATGGTGATTGTGAGAATATTGATGATGATGATGATGTAATGATGATGATAATGATTGTGAGAGTATTGAAGATGATGATTGTGATGATGATGATGATTGTGAGAATATTAAAGATGATGATAATGATAATATTGAAGATGATGATGATGAGAATATTCAATATGATGATAATTGTGAGAATATTGAAGATTATGATGGTGATGATGATGATAATGATATGGTGTTGATGATTATGATGATGATTGTGAGAATATTGAAGATGATGATGATGATAATATTGAAGATGATGAGATTATTGAAGATGATGATGATGAGAATATTATTGAATATGATGATGATTGTAAGAATATTGAAGATGATGATGATGATGATGATGATGATGATTGTGAGAATATTGAAGATGATGATGGATGATGATGAGAGTATTGAAGATGATGAGAATATTGAATATGATGATGATTATATGATGATGATGATGATGATTGCTGTGAGAATGTTGAAGACAATGATTATGATGATGATTATAGATATGATGTTGATGATGATGATGATGATGATGATGATGATGATGATGATGATGATGATGATGATGATGATGATAAAAAAGAATATGATGATGATTGTTGTGAGAATGTTGAAGTCAATGATTATGATGATGATTATATGATGGTGATTATGATGATAGTTGTGAGAATTTTGAAGATGATGATGATGATGCAGACATGCAGGATAATGATGTCGATTAAGATGAATATATTATGATAATGTGGTGATGACAATGATAACGATGAAAGTGATTGTAGTGATAATTCGAGATATGAACTATGAATCTTGGTTGGATTGTGTTAATTATTATTTAATGTTCCATAGCGTGAGCTCTTAAATTATTGACACCTATACGACAATAGTTGAATGTTTGTCTAGATTCAAATCATTAATGAGGTATTCTCAATTATTTTATTATCTTCTATCACTTATCAATTTATTTTACTATGAATATCACATGATTTAAATCTCCACATGAATAAACTTGAATTATGTAATACTAGCAGGTAACCCGTGGGCTAATTAAAAACTTGACAAACTGAAAACTTGACCAACTGAAATCTTGAAGAATTTATAATAGGCCTTCAACCTTCCTCGGTGAATTAAGAATATGCAAAATTTCAAGTTATTTAGTTCAGTAGTTCAGACTTGATGATGCGTCGTGAATTTCCTATCCCGTACGTGTATAAGCTGATTCTCCCCTTTATTAAAATCACTAGCCGTCAGGCTCGCTTCGCTCGCCATATCGTCCAAAAATAAGATCAGCGGGCTCGCTTCGCTCGCCTGCATTTTTCATTTGAGCATGCTTCATTCTATCAGAAAGTCAAAGTACTGAGAAAAGGCAGAAAAGTTGAGAAAAATGTTGGAAAAACGCTGATTTTGGGCGTATCTTTGAAGAAATATTAAAGTCTCCTTATCACAAAATTTTTAGATCTTAGCTAAACCTCTGTACCAAATTTGAACATTTTCTGTCTATTACTTCATGAAAGAACTGAGAAAACTAAAAATACTCCTAATTTTGGGCATATCTTTGGTGTTATTGCAAATTCCTTCTATCACAACATTATTACACCCCAGCTGAGCTTCTGTAGTAAATTTGAACATTTTCTGTTCATTTGTTCTTGATAAAGCTGAGAAAGCGCAAAAAAACGCTGAAAAAACGCAGATTTTGGGCGTATCTTTGGCGTTATGTCAAATTCCTTGTATCTCAACATTATTACACCCTAGCTGAGCTTCTGTACTAAATTTGAACATTTCTAGTCGGTAGATTTTTAGTTCTGCGAGTGAGTGAGTCAGTCAGTCAGTGAGTGAGTGCCATTTCGCTTTTATATAAATATATAGATAGATAACTCAACTCTCATCTTTATCAAGTAAAAAATCAATTTGTTTTTAATAGAAGAATAGTGTTGTACTATATCAATAATTTATTATTATCTCTGCTGATAAAGTATGAACAAATTTTCTCAATAATTGTGTACTTTCCATCTTTATCCCTTAAAAGGTATGCCATAACCGGTTATAAGGGCGGTTATCGGAAATTCCCTCAAAATTGGTAACAGGAAAATTGTTGTGGAAATGAGGTAGTCTGAAGAAAATCGCTCCAGTTTTCCTCAGTGGAGCGATGATTGAATGGGAAAACCACCTCCCATCGCCACACCTGAGGAAAAGCGGATTTTCCTTGCAATTTCCCGCAAATAGGTAGCAGCATGCGCTTTTCCGAAGGTGAAAGATTAGTTACTGTTGAGCGATACTTGGGAAGGTGATCGGAAAAATGTTGAGTGTGGGGAAAAATGGCTTTTCATCTCTTTTCACCGGTATTTGATGATGGAATCGGTGGGAAAATTGTGTGTGATGATATAAAGCTTACACATTCATTCATTTATTCTGGATACAATTACAAATCATAAAAATCTGGTGTGGTACACTCACACAACTTTCCTTGCTCATTGATCTATAAGCCTCTTTCTTAAACGAGAATAATTTAGGGGAATAACATTATGCCGATTGGCGGCTAAATAATTAAAACTACGATTATACTTTTGTTATTGTTTTCAAAAGTAAATTTTCCTTTGTTTGAATTATGAAATTTGAGCATGTTTTAAAAGTTGTCAAAACAGCTGTTCTACAAATAAAATATCGATTATGTGTTCTTTTTGAATAAACTGCTCTATCTACCTACCTCACTCATGAGAAGGAGGTTACAAAGTCAATTTAACAAGGATGAGGTGGACCCCCTGTTAGTTTCTCAGGAAGGAGACTCATGCCAGTTAATAGAGCTGATGAATAACTAACTATACAGGGTATTAATTTGAAAAAAATCGGTCAAAGTCGTTTTTGAGAAAATCATGATAGAAATTAAACAAAATTCATTCTTCTCAAGAATATTACGGAGCTCCTGCAATTTTCCCAGAAATGAGACTCATATCAGCTTATAAATATCTATCCAGGGTCTAAATTTGAAGAAAATCGTTGAAGCCGTTTTCGAGAAAAGCGTGAAAAACATGGTTTTTAGTCATTTTGCGCCATTTTTTCCGCTATCTTGAATTTAATTTTATTGAATTTCTTGTTGTCGGATCCTCATGTTATAAGGACCTTAAGTTAAAAATTTCAAGTCAATCGGTTAATTAGGAATGGAGTTATCGTGTTCACAGACACACACACACACACACACACACCCCACACACACACACACACACACACACACACACAACACACACACACACACAGACAACACCCAAAAATCATGTTTTGGAATTCAGGGGACCTTGAAAACGTATAGAAAACATGAAATTGGGTACCTTAATTTTTTTGGAAATCAATACTTTCCTTACCTATGGAATCGGGCAAGGAAAGTGAAAATATGATTAGAAGGAACAACATGCTTGGCCCAAAAGTATTCTATTCTAAATGTGTTAAATGTCCAACAAATAGGTTATGTAAAGTATGGTATGAATATGGAGTAGAGATGTGTTCAGTTTTTAAATAGGCCTATGATTGTTGCAATAATGATCTATTCATTGCTGTACATAAGCTCTTTTTTTGTAAAAGCTGGTTAATCTGCATAGTATCTCCTTGGAGTAAAGCTGTCTTGGATCCATCACGTCAAACTCATTGTATAGCTGGTCTGATGAATAGCGTGGAGGCTTC